>NC_056746.1:109218248-109330341 GCF_019279795.1 Protopterus annectens | reverse complement strand
CAAGGGATGCTTTAACCTTTAGATGTGGTGGAAAGGGTTCTTTCCTAAGGACTGAGACCCAAGCCTATTTCCTTGGACTCCGCCCAGACTCCCGTGGATTTGGTCATGACTTCTTTCAACTTGTCCCAGGGACAGCCAGTGCTAGAGGACCCCCAGGTGGATCCCGTAGTTAAACCCCCCGTGACTCATGAGCCCTCTTCAGAGAGTCCCACTGAAGAGGGTCCCCGTAAGCACACTTGTAAAAGGAGGCACTTGGACTCCCCTAAGTCCTTGACAGAGGATAGTGACTTAGTTGAAGGATAGGATTCCCCCAGGTCACCTCCCGAGGATGTCTCCTTTGGAGACATCATGGAGATCTTCCGCCAGCGGGGAGGTTGGTTAGCCCCAAAATGCTCTACAATTGAGTCAGTATTCCTGAGGCCTTTGGCATGGGCCCATCTACATCCTGGGTGTCCCTTCTTGAGGATCTTATTTCCACACTGGCATGGAAGGAGCCTGACACCATACAATACCAAAACGCCTGGACAGGATCCTCACTCCTCCCTCAGACAGGCCTGATACAAGGGATTCCCGGTGGATGCTATGGTGGTTGCAGCTTCCACCAAGAGGGAACTGGCACAGGAAAGTCCCTCGGTCCACCCCCCACCCCCCCAAGGCATGGAGTCTAGGGCGGTGGATCGGTTTGGGAAACGAGTATTTTCTTCAGTGACATTTTCCATTCGAGTACTGAATTATTTGGCACACGTCATACGACTTAAGCAAGACCTAGTCACAGAGTGCACTGTCACCCCCAGATTTTGTCGCCGGAGGACAAGTGATTATTCTCTGCGAAAATGTCTACTCTCAAGTCTTTTATCGAACATGTCCATGCGTCTTCTTTCCCATGCCATGGAAGGAGTGGCTGGGGCAGCTGGGACTGGCATAGCTATGAGCCGACACAATTGGCTCAGACTGTCAATTTCCGACCCCTTCAAGGCATCATTCACAAATGCTCCCTTCGATGGTTCTCTGTTCAGGAAGACAGTACGTGACACACTGGTCCAGATCGAGAAGGTCGGAAAGACTGTCTGCTGTCGGCAGTCCGCTTCTCTAGCCCTCAACTATCCTTTTCTAGGAATGAGAGAGGGCAAAAGAAGATCTGGTTAGAAAATCACAGTTTCCCCGGGACTCTCATAGGACCCAGGGAGACCAGCTTACTTATTGATTCCCCAGAAGGTTCATTCTCCCTCGGCGTTCTTGGTAGAAAGGGTTCTCTCCGCTGGATCAAGACCCCTGACTATCCCTTTGGACTCCACCCCGACCCCCTCTGCTTTTTCTATGAATCCCATCATTTTCCAGAGGGGACAGCCCATGCTCGAGGAACCCCAGACGATTCCCCCTGAGGAACAAGTGGCCTGCAAGTTCCCACCTGAAATGTGTCTCGCAAGCATACGTGTAAGAGGAAGGACTTGGACTCCCGAGACCTTCACCGAGGGTATGAATCCCAAGGATGTCTCCTTTGGAGACGACATGGAAATCCTTTGCCAATGGGGATGTTGGTCCGTCCCCAAGCCTCCTTCTGATCATTCCGTGTTCCTGGAGGCTTTCAGCACGGGCCCATCTACTTCCTGAGTGTCCCCTCCTGCAGATTCCTTGGTGGACCTGGTCACCTCGCGGGCCTGGAGTGGGACTGATACCGTGAAACCAATCCCCAAAAGGCCTGACAAGATCAAGTCCACCTTCAGATAGACCAGCTTGGAAAAAGGGCTCCCCCATAGACGATATGGTGGTAGCAGCAGCCACAAAGAAGGAACTAGTCCAAGAGAGTTCCTCAGTTCATCCTCCTGACTGAGAGTCGCAGATGATAAACCGCTTAGGGAAGTGGGTTTACGCTTCAGTTACCTTTTCTATTAGGTAGCTGAACTACCTGGCCCATGTCAAGAGACTCCAACGTGACCACCTGGTCAAGAAGCTGGCAGAGTCTCCCCCCAAGTCCATGTCGCAGGAGGTCAGGGAGTCGTTCTCCACGAGGATGGCCACTTTGAAAGCAGTCTCCAACACTTCCATGCGACTCCTTTCACATGCTACTGAAGGAGCGGCTGGATCTGGCATGGCCATGAGGCACAACGCCTGGCTCAGACTGTCAGTTTTCAGAACTTTCAAGGCGTCCTTTGCCAATGCCCCTTATGACTGCTCTACTCTCTTTGGTTAGACCGTCAGAGACTTTAGTCCAGAGTGAGAAGGACGGGAAGACACTGCCATTGGAATCTGCTTCTCGAACCCATAAAGGTCTTTTTCCCAGAATCAGAGATGGCAAAAGAAGATGTGGTTCTGTAAGTCACAGTATTCCCGAGACACTCGGTGCTCTTCTTCTTTCCCCAGAGGGAGAGTGGGACAAAATGGACATTGGCCCAGAGGCAGAGGGGGTTCGAGGAATTTTGTATCTCAAGAACCTTTCTTGGACAGGCCCGGACAGCAAACCTGAGGTGTGGCCTGACTGCTCTACTCTGGAGGCAGTCTGGGGACGATTGTCCTTGCACCTGGCAGCATGGGAGTCCATAACATCAGACCACTGGGTGCTTCAGATCATATCCTGAGGGATACTCTATCCCCTTTGTGGGTCTTCCCAAATCTCCCAAACACCTCCCGGACATACCACCCTCACAAAGGGAGGCAGCAGCACAGGAAATTTCCAAGCTGCTAGGAAAATGAGCCATCGAAACCGTCCCCCCAGATCAGTCCAGATTGGGCTACTCCAGGTTATTTTTGGTGCCAAAGAAAATGGGGGACTTGAGGCCCATTCTGGATGTATCTACCCTGACCCTGTCAGTTGCCAAAGAAAAATTCCGGATGGTCACATTACAGTACCTGCAAGAGAGCAACTGGATATGCTCTATGTTCTTCGTGTTTCACTGTTGCAGTCATTACATTTGGGTAATCTGCTGGCAGGTTGCCCTCAGTCAGCCTGATTAACAACGTGTTGGGTCCTGCGTCGCTTGCTGTCCCTTCTTCCATGACGTCAGGTCGTCAGGGGTATAAAACATGCAGCCGATGCCATTACATCAGTCTTTCTTGCCGTGTGGTGCCCGAAGCAGAAGCAGTTTGCAAGTGCCGGTTGGCCGACTCCTGAAATTTTCATTTTCGAGTTTCAGATCCGAAGTCTTCAATTAAAAGCTAAGTACCCAGTTTGGAAAACTTTTTCTTGCTCCTTACCGATGTCAGTAAAAGTTAATTGTATTACTGGTGGGAACAGGACTCTGTTTCTTCTGACTCTTCGAATGACCTTGATTTGTCCATACCTACTTATGAGGACTCTGATGCAGAGGATTCCATTTCCTGTGCTTCTCCCCCTGAGGATTTTTCTTTTGGGGAAACTTTGCATACCTTAAGGGAGCATTTCCACTGGGAAAGTCAGTATTTTTCTGAATCCAAAAATAGGCTTAGGGATTTCCTTCTCCTTCCTCAGCATAGGCCTTTGGCTATACCTCCTGTATTAGACATTGTTTGTGTTTTCAGAATCCAGCATGGCCCCTGATTCCTTGCCCCCGGCCCCTAGTAAACCAGACAGATATTACAGGGTTCCCGAGTCCCACAAATTCCTTTTCAAAACTCCTGTTGTGGACCCTGAAACCATTTCTCAGGGGCCCAAGGGCAATTAAGGCTTCTATTGCTAAAAATCCTACCCCTTCTGATAGAGACTCCAGGGTGCTGGATAGATGGGGTAAAAAGGATTATACTTCTGCAACCTTGGCAATCAGGGCTTTAAACTGTCAATTCCATATGCTAAAATATCAACAGCATATCATGGGACTGCTTAAACAGAAAATGATGATTATTTCTGACTGTGTAGAAAATAAAGATTTATAGGATTTATTGCATTCAGCTGAACAAGTTGGAAAACATACTTTGCAATGTGGTTTTGATTCTTTAGAGGCCTCTTGCAGAGCTGCTGTCACTGGGTCTGTGCTTAGAAGGCATGCTAGGCTTAAGGAGCAATCTCTGCCTGATCATGTTAAAGCAAAACTGTTGGACGCTCCTTTGCCGCAGGGCCGTCTGTTTGGCAGTAAGACTGAAGTTCTAAAAAAGATGGAAGATAAAGCTAAATCTATGCAAACTGTGAAAAATTTCTTATAAGTACAACCTCCAAGATTTAGTAAGCACTGGCCTACTAAGAACTTGTCCTTTCCAGCTCCTTCCAGAGCCGCTCAAGCCAAACCCAGACAAAAAGCCAAAAGCACCAGGTTTCAGTCCCAAGGGACTTTCAGAACTAAGGAATGGGGTGCTTCCGCTTCCAAGTCTGGAAATAAGACACCACCCTATGGTAAACAGTCTCGATGAATTTCCTGTAAAATTACCAAGCACTTACCTCTCAGCCCCCCTTTTGGGAGAAAACTGGCTCTTCATGCAAAAAACTGGCAACTTATAACCCAGGACAAATGGGTTTTAAATAGTGTCCCAGGGACACAGATTTCATTTCCACACGTTGCCAACTCCAAACGGGTGGCCAGACCTCCCCCAAATCAGTGGGCAGAGGCACAGAAACAAGTGCTTTCCCTCCTAAACATGGGTGCTATGCAGCTAGTACCAGAAGAGGAAAAGGGACAAGGTTTCTATTCCAGACTTTTCCTGATACCCAGAAATGACAAATCATGGCGTCCAATTCTGGACCTGTCTAAACACCTTTCTGGACATTCCTAAATTCAAGATGCTGACTCTTCACCAGTTACTTCCTATGCTAGGCAAGGATGCCTGGTTGGCAACTCTAGATTTAAGAGAGGCTTATCTGCACATCCCAATCAGGGAATCTTGCAGAAGATACCTACGCTTCAAAGCAGGCTAGTTGCATCGTCAGTTCTCTGCACTGCTCTTTGGTTTGTCTACTGCACCCAGGGTATTCACAAAGTGCCTGGCTCCAGTAATTGCATTTTGCAGGCAAAGAAATATCCAAATATTTCCATACCTGGATGATTGTCTAATTCAGGCAGAAAACTAGGCCATTCTTCTAAAACATCTGGCATTTGTAAAAAGGGTTCTAACTTGTCTAGGGTACACCATAAATGAAAGGAAATCACAGCTGGTGCCCTCTCAAAAAATTACATTCCTTGGTGCAATCTTAAATACAACTGCCCATATGGCTTTCCTTATGCCAGAAAAGCATATTCATTTTGTGACTTACTTCAAACAGGTGGCCACAAAAACCCTGCTATCTGCAAGACAAATACTGCAAACCTTGGGGTTCATGGCCTCCTGCATTCTTCGAATACCATATGGAAGACTGCATATGAGGAAACTTCTGTGGTACTTAAAAAGTTTATGGAGTCAACATCGTCACAGCCTGGAAACAATGATTCCTATCGTACCTTGCCTGCACCAAAACAAGGGACTGCCATTCACACCACCCCGTCGCCCAAACCCTAACTACAGACGCATCAGACTATGCATGGGGGGGCTCATCTGGTAGGGAAGTGCATTCAGGACAAATGGAGCCCAAATCAAATGCACCTTCAAATCAATCAGAAAGAAATGCTAGCTGTACAGAATGCACTGAAAGCCTTCAAGGACTGCCTTCATCCAGGACAACTAATGGTAAAGACTGGCAAAACCACGGTTATGTGGTACATAAACAAGCATGGGGTACACATTCCTACCCCCTCTGCAGACTAGCCATGGCATTGTGGAACAAGTACAACTGCAAGCTCAATTTCTGCCAGGAAAGCTGAATATTCTGGCAGACGAACTAAGCAGAAATCTCATGGACCCACACAAGTGGAAACTGGAACCACGATTTTCAACATGTTGACATGCAAATGGGGGAGTCCAGACATAGATCTTTTTGCCTCACCCCAGAGCTACCAGTAGGACAAATGTTGCACAAGAACTCCTCACAAAAAAGTCTGGAAGGTAGTTGCTCTGTCCTTCAGCTGGAAAAACCTATCAGTCTATGCCTTTCCCCCTCTGCCTCTGCTCTCCAACGTTCTTCTAAAAGCCAAACAGGACAAACCAAAAATGATTTTGATTGCTCCAGACTGGCCTCGCCAACACTGGTACCCACTCCTTCGCAGTGTGTCACAAATTTCTCCATGGCACCTGCTTCAGACACCTTCCTTACTGTCCCAGCAGGAGAACGAAATTCTGCACCATCAGCTCCAAACATTGAATCTTGCAACTTGGCTAATCATTTAAATTCCCCCATAGCATCCCTTAGCAACCCTGTGATTGATGTCATTTTGCAGGCGAGAAGACCTAGTACTAGAAAATCTTATGCTGACAAATTGAAACGATTCTGTGCCTGGAATCAATCTCAATGGATGAGCACAGCAGCGCCCAATTTACATCAGATTTTGCAATACTTAACTGAGATGCTTCACAAGGGCCTGTCTTTTTCCTCCATAAAAATCCATGCCTCCGCCATTTCAGCTCATTACAGCACAGAAACCCTCCCTTCTCTCATCCTCTGCTAAAGCAGTATCTCAGAGGGGCCAAAAACTTGAGACCACCCAGGAGAGCTCCAACCCCTGCCTGGGACCTTAAGTTTGTATTGGAGAAACTCCTTCCGAGCCTGCTGCTACTGCAGACTTAAAATTTCTTTCCGGGAAAATAGCCTTCCTTTTAGAAATCACTTCAGCTACAAGGATATCTGAATTACAGGCCCTTATGGCAGTGGAACCTTTCATCATCTTTCATGCGGACAGGGTGTCACTCAGGACCCAATCCATCCTTCATGCCCAAGGTGGTATCCAGGGTGGCTCTTAATCAGTCCATTCATTTGCCAACTTTCTTTTCCATTCCACAGAACAAGGGGGAGTGGATTCTGCATTCATTGGATGTACACAGACAACTTAGATTCTACTTGGACATTACTAAATCTCAAAGAAAATCTGAACTGCTGGTAGCATTCGCTGCAGGGGCACAGGGGAAGGCTATTTCAAAACAAACCATTTCTAAATGGATAAGCCGTTGTATTCATTTCTGCTATAAGCACCATGGAAAACCTATCCCCCAGGGGATCAGATCTCATTCCACCAGGGATGCATCTACTTCTACAACCTTTCTCAGAGGTGTTCCTACCAGGGATATTCTAGAAGTTGCTACCTGGAGTTCAGTTCATACTTTCACCAAGCATCGTCACTTACAATTTTCTCTAAATCCAGAGCTGGCTTTGCCACAGCTGTCCTGCAGGGCCTTATAAGCTGGTCCTAATGCTGTATAAATCCATCCTCCCAACCATAGCTTTGGGAATCTACCCAAATGTAATGACTGCAACAGTGAAACACAAAGAACATGGTGCAGTTGTGTACACTTAGCATAAATGTAGATGTTCGAGTGTATTCACTGTTGCAGTCCTGGTTACCCTCCCTCCAACCCCCTTTTTTCTCTTACCATACCTCTACTTTCTTTTACTATGCTTAAAAGCTTTTTTGATGTATTTGCTTTTGTTTGGAGGTATATTTTTGTGTGCTTAATTACTTGTATATATTTTGCTCCCCATTTGGGGGCACCTGACATCTGGGGCAAGAAAAGCTGATGTAATGGCGTCGGCTGCATGTTTTATACCCCTGACGACCTGATGTCATGGAAGAAGGGACAGCAACCGACACAGGACCCAATACTTTGTTAATCAGGCCAACTGAGGGCAACCTGCCAGCAGATTACCCAAATTTAATGACTGCAACAGTGAATACACTCGAACATCTACATTTATGGTAAGTGTACACAACTGTACTATAGACCTCCAGGATGCTTACTATCACAGAAAGATGCACAGAAGCTCCAGTAGGATGTTCATCGTGCATACAGCTGCAGTCATAACAGATGGGTTCTCCTGCCGTCAGGCGGGTCCTCGGTCGGCCGAATTCCAAAGTCTAGGTCCGGCGTCGGTTGTTGTCGCTTCTTCCCTGACGTCAGTGCGGCAGGGGTATAAAGGAACCAGCCGACGCCATTTTCTTCAGTCTTTCTTGCCGCACGGTGCCCGAAGCAGAAGCAGTTCGCAAGTGCCAGTCGGCCAGCTCCTGAGATTACGAAAATTTGGAAACCGAAGTCTTCTTAAAAGCTAAGTACCCCGTTGGGGAAACTTTTCTTGCCTCAGACCGATGTCAGACAAAGTTAATAATTGTATTTCTTGTGGGAAGCAAATACCGCATAAGGATTTCCATTCCCTCTGTATACCTTGTTTAGTCCCAGACCACGACGTCTCGGTCTGTCGCTTTTGTGCTATATTCAACAAACACACTATTAAGTGTTGGGCGGAGTTCGCCCAGCATTATTTTGGAAAAGCATTTAACTACACTATGTCGTCGGATACTCCGACTCCGGTTTTGTCTAAAAAAACGCAAAGACAAGGACCGACACACGAGGTCCGCGGCCTCTACCGACACCACGCCAAAGCCGACTACACGTGGTCCGGTTCTCAGCGAGGCGCCTACGCAGCCCCTGACTACCGACAACACTTCTTTGACGGTGTCTCCTGTGCCCAAGGTCGCAGGCTCCTCTGCCCACACCCCGACTGCAGATACCGAAGCCACTCTAGGCGTTGAAACTCAGAACGTGGACAGGTCCACCTCCACTCAAGGTGTCTTCAGACCTTCCTCTTCTTTCTCCATCAAGGCTTTCACAAAGTCTAAAGCTACCATGCACTCTAAGAGACCAGCTACACAGGGCCCATCTCCAGGCCCCATGCCTAAGAAACAGATGCTTAAAATGGCTGAGGATTTAATTACTCTTATCAGAGGTTCTCAGCCTCCACCGGACAAAAGGCCCAGAGTGGAGGAAGATTCCCCCTCCTGATCAGGGCTCCATTATTTCAGAGCACTCTGATGATCAGGAACATTCTTACTCCTCTTTTGAAGACTCTGATGCGGAGGAGTCCATCCCTTCTGTATCCCCCCCCCCCCTGAGGATTACTCATTTGGGGAAACTTTGCATACCTTAAGGGAACACTTCCACTGGGAAGGCCAGGATTATTCAGATTCCAAGAAAAGGCTCAGGGAATTTCTCTTGCTACCTCAGCACAGGCCTCTGGCAATACCTCCTGTCTTGGACATTCTAGATGATGTTTACTCGGAGGCCTGCCTTAACCCGGACTCTCTACCTCCAGCTCCAGTTAAGCCTGACAGGTACTACAGGGTTCCTGACTCACACCAATTTCTATACAAAAGCCATGCTGCTGACCCAGAAACCATCTCACAGGGCCCCAAGAGTTAAGGCCTCCATTGCTAAAAATCCATTGCCTTCCGAGAGATTCCAGATCCTTTGAAAGGTAGGGAAAAAGGTATATACCTCGCTACCTTATCCATGAGGGCCTTAAACTGTCAGTTTCATATGCTAAAATACCAACAGTTTTTGTTATCACAATTGAAAAGTAAAATGTCACAACCTGAACAACCAGACTTGAAGGAGTTGCAGGATTTGATGCATAGTGCAGAACAAGTGGGTAAGCATACCTTACAATGTGGTTTTGATGCTCTAGAGGCCTCATGTAGAGCTGCTGTTACAGGATCAGTCATACGTAGGCATGCCTGGCTCAAGGAACAAGCCTTGCCTGATCATGTCAAAGCTAAATTACTAGATGCCCCTCTTCAAAAGGATGTACTATTTGGTGCTAATGCTGAGGAGGTATTGAGGAAAATGGAGGAAAAGCCTAAATCAATGCAAACTGTGAAAGAATTTCTACAGGTTCAACCCCCATGTTTTAGTAGAAATTGGCCTTCCAAGAACTGGTCCTTTCCTGCCACAGATAGACCCCAAAGAGGCAGATACAGGCGCCTGAGGGCCAGAGGACAAGCCCAAGGATCGTTTAGAGGCAGACAATGGCAAGCTCCTACACAAAGAGGTGGTGAGGACAACTCGCAATCTTTCAGAAAGCAAACCCAATGACTTTCCCCTTTGCATGCCAACCAGGTCTCAAATGGCAACCCCCCTTTAGGAGGAAAGCTGGCATTATTTTCAAAAAATTGGCATATTGTCACAAAGGACAAATGGATCCTGGACATTATAAAGAGAGGCTACAAATTCTATTTTCACACCCTTCCAAAACTGAGAGGCATGCCAAACCTGCCACACAATCAAAGGGTAGAGGCACAAAGGCGAATTACAGATCTCATAAACATGAAAGCTATTCAAGAGGTACCTACGCACGAACAAGGTCAAGGTTTTTATTCCAGGCTATTTCTGGTGCCAAGGAAGGGAAAAGATTGGAGACCTATTTTGGATCTATCCATCCTAAACACATTTCTACTCGTACCAAAATTCAAGATGCTCACTCTACAGCAACTTCTTCCCATGCTGGGCAAGGAGTCTTGGCTGGTAACATTGGACCTCAAGGAGGCATACCTGCATTTCCCAATCAGACAGAATTGCAGAAGGTACCTCAGATTTCTTGCAGGTTCAACTCATTATCAATTCTCTGCATTGCCCTTTGGCTTATCTACTGCCCAGAGTATTCACGAAATGCCTGGCATCAGTAATTGCCTACTGCAGACTTCAAGGGATACAAATATACCCCTATTTGGACGACTGCCTGATCCAAGCGGACAGCAAGCACATTCTTCTGAAACATCTGGCTTGTGTAATAATGTTATTGAACTCTCTGGGATACACAGTCAACAAAAAGAAATCAAGACTAATACCCTCTCGGAAGATAATTTTCCTGGGTGCCAATTTGGACACAAACACCCAGATGGCCTACCTCACGCCAGAGAAGCAGGGGCAACTAATTCAATACTTCAGAACACTAGCAAATTGCACCAGGCTGACTGCAAGGAAAATCCTGCAGGGTCTGGGATTCATGGCATCTTGCATCTTACTAATCCCATGTGCAAAGCTGCATATGAGGAAACTACAATGGTACCTGAAAAACATATGGTCTCAACACAGCCACAGTTTGGAAACAATAATACCACTAATTCCATGTCTGCAAAAGGAATTTCTGTGGTGGGCTCAAGCATGTCAAACAAACGCAGGTCTTCCATTAAGCAAGCCTCAAGCAAATCAAGTCATCACAACAGACGCCTCGGTCTACGCCTGGGGGGTGCACATGACAGATCGGTGCATTCAGGGCAAATGGTCCCAGAAAGAAAAGCACCTTCACATCAATCAAAAAGAAATGCTAGCAGTAGTAAATGCTATTATAGCTTTCAAGGACCTTCTACAACCAGGTCAACTATTGATAAGAACGGACAACACCACAGTTATGTGGTACATAAACAGGGAGGAACACATTCTTACCCCCTATGCAGACTGGCCTTGTCACTTTGGAACATGGCCATGGACTTACAAATGGAACTACAAGCACAGTACTTGCCAGGCAAGGAAAACACACTGGCAGACAACCTAAGCAGGAATATGACAGATCCACATGAATGGAAATTGCATCCAAAAGTTTTTACAGAAATAATCCAAGAGTGGGGAAGGCCAGACATAGATCTCTTCGCCTCCAACAAGAATCATCAATTGACAAAATTCTGCTCACGGATCTTCCATCCAAAGGCCTGGAGAGTGGATGCTCTCTCTTTCAGTTGGAAATCAATGACAGTTTATGCCTTCCCACCTCTTCCTCTGCTGCCCAAAGTTCTATTAAAGACCAGAGCACACAGACCAAAGATGATTCTCATTGCTCCAGACTGGCCAAGGCAACACTGGTACCCACTCCTGAGGAGCCTGACGCATTCTCCTCCATGGACCCTGCCTCTAATACCTCTTCTGACTCAGCACAGTTTCAAAACTCTTCACAGCCAGCTAAAAACACTCAATCTAGCCGCATGGAAGATTCCTTAGCATCACAACAGGCCCTACTCTCCAAGGAGGTGCAGGATGTCATTTTGGAGGCCAGAAGGCCATCAACTAGAAAAGCTTATTCTGCAAAATGGAAACGTTTTTGTGTCTGGAATGAGAAAAAGGGCCAGGATCCTGGAAAACTGAATTTACCTCAAATACTACAATATTTGGCTGAACTGCTAAGCAGTGGACTTTTTCTCCTCCATCAAAATCCATGCCTCAGCTATTTCTGCAGCATACAACACTGATCCACCTTTATTCTCTCACCCTCTCTTAAGACAGTTCCTCAGAGGGGCTAAGAATTTAAGGCCTCCAAGGAAACAACCAATACCTGCTTGGGATCTTAATTTAATTTGGGAAAAACTGACCTTGCCTCCCTTTGAGCCAGCTGCCTCATCAGATTTGCAATATTTGTCCTGGAAAACAGCTTTCCTTCTGGCTATCACCTCAGCTCGTAGAGTTTCAGAACTACAGGCTGTCATGGCTGTCCAGCCTTTTATCATCTTCCATCAGGACAGAGTTTCATTACGAACCAACCCGTCCTTTATGCCTAAAGTGGTATCCAGGGTAGCTTTAAATCAGGCCATACATTTACCTACTTTTTATCCTAATCCTCAGAACAAAGGGGAGAGATTACTACATTCCTTGGACATCCACAGACAACTACGTTATTATTTGGACAGAACAAAGCCTTTCAGAAAATCATAACAGCTCTTTGTGGCCTATGCGGTAGGAGCTCAAGGGAAGCTAATTTCCAAACAGACAATCTCAAAATGGATAGCCCACTGCATACGCTTTTGCTATTCCTTTCATGGCAAAAATGTTCCTACAGGCATTAGAACTCATTCCACCAGGGCCTCAGCCACCTCTGCAGCCTTCCTCAGAGGAGTTCCTACCAAGGATATATTGGAAGCAGCCACTTGGAGTTCTGTGCATACCTTTTCCAAGCACTACAACCTACCATTATACTCCAAATCTAGAGCAGGCTTTGCCACTGAAGTCTTGCAGGGCATTTTGGCTCCTCCTAGTTCCAACTAGTGCCTACCACCCCTTTCTTAGCTTTGGGATTCTACCCATCTGTTATGACTGCAGCTGTATGCACGATGAACATAGTACAGTTTTGTACCTACCATAAATGTAGATGTTCGAGTGCTAATACAGCTGCAGTCCAGGTTTCCCTCCCTCCTTCCCCTCTTGGGACAGGCCTGTAGGCTAACATATCCTCATACAGCCTGATTGGGGTATGCATTTATAATGTATTTGCTTGCAACTACTGTATTTTGATTATATTGCACTGCATTACCACACAAATTTAGGTATTGCCTTCCTTCTGGGGGCACCTGACATCTGGGGCAAGAAAAACTGAAGAAAATGGCGTCGGCTGGTCCCTTTATACCCCTGTCGCACTGACGTCAGGGAAGAAGCGACGACAACCGACGCCGGACCTAGACTTTGGAATTCGGCCGACCGAGGACCCGCCTGATGGCAGGAGAACCCATCTGTTATGACTGCAGCTGTATTAGCACTCGAACATCTACATTTATGGTAGGTACAAAACTGTACTTTCCTCCGCTTCCAGCTAGGAGTCCATCATTACCAATTTCGAGCCCTACCCTTTCCCTTTGGTCTCACCACAATCCCCAAGGTGTTCACCAAAGTGATGGCGGTGGTAGCGTCTCACCTGAGGCTTCAGGGGATTCAGGTCTATCCGTACCTGAACGATTGGCTCCTCACTCCTCCCACCAGGCGTCTACTCTCTCAAACCAGGGATTATTTCTTAAACCTTGCCCGGCATTTGGGGATCACAATCAACGCATCCAAATGACTTCTAAATCCTGTCCAGGTGATGGACTACATTGGGGCAAGGTAGATGCATTACAGTGCAACATCTTCCTTACCTTGGAGGGAGTACAAAACCTGAGGATTCATGTCTCTCTGATATAACATTCTCATCTTCCATCGGCTAAATCAGTGTTGAGGACGTTGGTTCAATGGCAGCGACCATAATGCTTGTCATGTGTGCCCGGTTATATATGCGAATTCTACAGTGGACACTAGTTGTAGAGTAGTCCCTGTTGGAACTTCCATCGGTGTATCCAATGCAACTCTGTCGAGTCTGTCAGTCGTTCCTTCTATGGTGGATGTGTTCTCTGGACGTTTTGGAAGGACGACCCTTTGTTCCAGCCCCTGTCCAAGCCACAGTGACCACGGATGCCTCCCAACTAGGGTGGAGGGGGCTTTGTTTGGGCAGGACAGTCCAAGGCCTGCAGATACTATAGAGACCAGCTTCCACATAAATGTTCTAGAGATGAGATCGGTCCTTTTACCGTTGCAGGCTTTTCATGCCTTTCTTCCTTTGGGAACCATTGCAATTCAGTCAGACAACATGTCAGTGGTTTGGTATATCAACAAACAAGGAGGGCCAGGTCTTACCCCCTTTGTCGCAAAGCCATGAGAGTGGGAATGGGTGATCTCCACTGGTCGTTTTCTCAGCGCAATGCACATTCCAGGACGGTCCAACTTTCTAACGGACAGGTTAAGTAGGACTATTCTGATGCCTTACGAGTGGTCTCTGAATCTTTCAGTAGCGGAGCACATCTTCCTGGAGTGGGGTCAGCCTTGCTGCGATCTCTTCGCATCTCCTTCCACCACAAAGTGCAGTGAGTTTTTTGCTTTGAACCCCCTGTCGGGGGAGTCCCCATAGAGATGCTCTAGTCCATGCTTGGCCTCCCAGTCTTCTGTATGCTTACCCTCCAGTTCCTCTTATTCCGAAGTTTCTATAGAAAGCTAGTCGACTGTGGGGCAAAGTGATCCTCATTGCCCCATTTTGGCCTCGCCAGGTATGGTTTCCCTTCCTTTGGTCTCGCCTTCTGGCTACTCCCTGGATCTTGGATACCATTCACTATCTGATTTCACACCCATCGAGGTTCCTCATCTGAACCTGGACAGTTTGAAGCTCACAGTTTGGCTACTCCAGTTCCCATGATCGCTAGGGCTCCTGGATTATTTATTTATTTTATTTTATTTTACATTTGTTAACCTAGGGTGTCTGAGCCGAAAAGGCCCTTTTTCAGCAGAGGCCCGGGGAGAAAAGCTCCACAAAGAAATATTACAAACACATTTAGTTATTTAGACATGATCAGTGTACACACAAATTACAAGAGACATGTTTTTACAGTGGTATGCGGTACATCAACAGTTGTAGTGGAGAGAACAAACAAAAAAATATTAATTTAGACATAAAGGTAATTAATAGATTTGTGGTGTACAGCTGAAATTTGGAACATGGGTAGAATACATGCATATAGTACACAGTTACAGTAAACACATTGTAGATTAGCCAGTGTTTTTAGTAAGATTGAAAACTATTATCAAGTGCTCTAGATTTAGTATGTATACGTTATCCGCTTTCACTAGCCTGGGGAGCAATCATGACACTACCAGCTTTGCTTGAGATGTTGCCTGATGAGGTCTTTAAAGGAGGCTTTGGATGATGTGTTTTGAATGCTAGTAGGGACAATTATCTTCTTCAGTTAGGTCTATTCTGGTGGCTGCTCACAAGTCCTCAACCAGGAAGGTTTATCGCAATAAATGGCAACATTTTTCCTTTTGGGCCTCTCAAAGGAGTTCAGACCCTTTCGCGGCTTCTATTTCTGCCATTCTTGATTTTCTAGCTGATATTTTTCAACAAGGAGCTAGTTCTTCTACTGTCGCGGTTCAGTTGGCTGCCATTTCTTATTTTCATGAGTGTGAGATTTCTGCCTCTCTGGCCTCCTCCAGACTGTGTAAAGCCTTTATCAAAGGCACTTTTCTGTTATGCCCCCCTGTCAAGGATCCTGTTCCTCCATGGGACCTTACTATGGTTCTTCAAGCTCTGGTCACTCCGCCTTCTGAACCCGCTGCAACCACAGATCTAAAATTCTTATCTTGGAAAACAGCATTTCTGATGGCTGTTTTCTCTGGTAAAAAGGTTTCAGAACTGCAGGCCTTGTCCATCAAAGTTCCTTATATGATTTTCCACAAAGATAGGGTTTCCCTTCGGACCAATCCATCCTTTCTTCCAAAGGTGGCATCACCAGTTAATATCAGTCAAACCATCAATTTACCAGTTTTCTTTCCTATGTTTGCTAACAAAATGGAATGCAAACTCCACTTGCTGAATGTTCATAAATATGATTTTATTTACACCGTACAAAAAATTTCTGTAGATCCAATCAACTGTTTGTATCCTTCTATAAACCCTTTTTGGGAAAGCCCATCTCCAAGGTTACTGTTGCTATGTGGATTTCTTCATGCATCCTTCAGGTCTATAAGGACAGAGGCATGTCTCCTCCGGGTCAGGTGAAAGATCATTCCACTAGGTCCATGGCTATGTCTGCGGCCTTTTGGTCTAGAGTCTCTTTGGATGATATTTGTTCTGCTTCTACTTGGTCCTCATCTCATACCTTTATTTCTCTCTATAAATTGGATATGACTTCTAGAAGGATAGCATCCTTTGGTTCTGCGGTGCTTCGGAGTATCCTTCCATGAGAGCTATCCAGGAGTTTAGTAGCTGGGGACTCTGTCCCACAGGTTGAAGACCAAATGAAGTAAACTACTTCAGATAAAGAAGTTATTTACTCACCATAACATTCCATCTGAGTAGTTCTACTTCATTTGTCTTCTGCCGTCCCTCCTTCCTTCCCCCGGACCTTGTCATGTGATCAGCCTGAGGGCTGCAGTTATAGGTCATAAGTATTTTTCAGGTCGGATTATCAGTGTAAGGATCAGCAGACTCAATCTGGGGGTTGGAAGGTAGTGGGTTTATTATGGATAAGGGGAAGAGCATGGAGCAGATGCTAGTGAGATTGCCAGCTCGAATCCGATACGGATCCAGTATCCCACAGGTTGAAGACAAATGAAGTAGAACTACTCAGATGGAACATTATGGTGAGTGCATAACTTTTTCATTGCCATTGTGTGTGTGTGTATAGATTTTATATATATATATATATATATATATATATATATATATATATATATATATATATGTGTGTGTGGTGTGTGCCTGTTTGCACTTTGATATGATGTCAATTTTCATTCGTTCCTCAACAAGGGGGGTCTGATCCGAACTTCGGATCAGACTCTGCCACTTTTACAGCTCATGGGTACTGAAAACTCTCAAGATTCCCCCTTACCCATAATGCCCTAGTCTCTCTCTATACCTTGGCTGTCGTTTGCCACCTTTCTGTACAGACGTGGTCGCTGTTAGCTGTCAAGCATTGGTATTGGTTTGAGTAAAAATAGTGTGTATATAGATAAAAATATATATGTTCCTTTGAACGTGTATGTATAATATGCATATATTATACATATATATTTGTGTGTATATATATATATATATATATATATATATATATATATATATACATATATATATATAAAATGTATTTTTTATACATGTAATATAAAATATATTTAATTTATATATATGTATACGTATGTGTGTAAATGTGTCTATGTATATATGGGTCTACCTGACGACACTGACAACGAAATCACCGACACCACATAACCGAAAGTTCACAAACAAGAAACCTCACATGCCCGACACACCACAATCCCGTCAATCAACAAACAAAACAAATCCCCTGTCCAAAAAGCACACACACAACACAAGCACACCAAAATCCTTACAAACCCACACGAAACCTTATATACACAACTATCTATAACCTTAACCCAAACCCTAAGGTCCGTCACTATTGCACACTCTCCTAACCCGCGTCCTAACCCTATCTCACTTAACCCGCCCCTAACCCTAAAGACTGTCACTATCGCACACTCACCTAACCCGCACCCTAACCCTAACTCACTTAACCAACCCTTATCCCTAGAGTCCGTCAGTATCGCACACTTACCTTACTCGCGCCCTAACCCTAACGTCCGTCACTACCGCATACTTACACGGCCTTTTCACATGTCGGTGTTCTCAGCGTCGGGGTTTTCATCCATCTGTCTTCTCAGTTTTCCATCTTCTGGTGGCGGTGTTCTCATAGTCTGCATTGTCAGCTTTCGGCTTTGTCAGGTAGACCCATATATATATATATATATATATATATATATATATATATATATATATGCGCACACACATACTTCCTACACCTTTTTCTAAGACAATATCTAGGGCTTATTTCTCCAAGGAAAAAGAGCATCTTTCTTGACCTTTCCGGTTCTTCTGCCCTGACCTTGCTTCATTCTGCAGAACCCACCTATTAAGGTATCAAAATGATCTCGAAACCTTCTGATCCAACAGCTTCTGATACCAGATCTGTGTCTTTGGATTCAACACATTCTGATCCAAAGTAGCATCCTCGGACCCTGTGTGCTTAGTCTCTCGATCCAGCACCCTCCTCCTTCCATTGCCTTCTTAGATAGACATCACCAGTGTAGAAGCTCTTAAGTTGCATCATCCTTTTGTTCGTCCAGAGGTCTGACCAAAGTAGATGTGGATGGAATGGTGAAATTTCTCTCAGCACAAATTCAGAAGTTGTTTTTTCCGGCACCTACCCTATTGAGTCTGGAGACCTGTACAAGTACTGCTCCACCTGTTATAGCTCCTTATCCGATCCAACCTATGGTTTCGAGCAATTGGATTTGAGAATCCCAGAGCTTGTCTGTCTAATCCAAAGATCATTAGATCTTCCAGTCTGATACCATCTCTGAATGGACCGGCTCCCAGTTTGTTCAAGCAGGATGACTCTCGGACCTGTAGCATCCTTGCCGGATCAGAGGTATTGGAATAGACTCCTAAGTTGTTAGAGCTGTCCCTGTCTCTCATGGCCTGTTTATTGAACAGCTGTGCCCTGTCTGCCTCAGGTAGACTGTCCTCTGTTTGAAGGGAGCCGAGCGTAATGGAAGACTCTGCCTGTGCGGTCGAGGAGGCTTGCATAGTCAAGGGCATAGGAACACTTCTCACAAATCCTACTAGCACTCTTGAAAGGAGGCCTGATTGTCCACCTCTGTAGGCAGTCAGGGGGTCATATATCTGTGCACCAGAGGGTCTCACTAGACATCACAAAGGATGCATAGGTGCAAAGGATTATTTCCAGAGGTTGTATAATACCCCCCACCCCAGTGATAAAATTCCCGATGTTCCACACAGTCAGGGGGAAAAAGCAGCACAAAAAATAAAAAGCTGCTAGAAAAGTTATCCAGGAGGTCCCAACAGACCTGAAAGAATCCGGAATCTACTCAAGATTCTTTTTAGTGCCAAAGAAAACAGGGACTTGAGACCAATTTTGGATCTTAGCAGTCTGAACAAATCAGTTCAGTACACCAAGTTCCAGATGCTCATGGTTCATTCCATTTTGCCTTTTCTACACCAGGATAACTGGATGTGCTCAATAGATCTTCAGGATGCAAAGATACCTACACTTCCAGCTGGGAGCCAGTCATTACCATTTCAGAACTGTGCCCTTTGCCCTCACCTTAGCCCTCAAGGTGTTTTCCATATGCATGGCAGTAATAGCAGCCCACTTGTGACTGCAGGGATTCCGGGTGCTTCCTTACTTGGGCAATTCACTCTTGACTGCTCCGACCAGGCATCTGTTGATAAAAACACAAGTATTATGTACTCCAGCTGTGCTCCCACCTGAGAATTACCATCGGTCACAAGAAATCCCAGCTAGAACCATCTCGCGTATTAGAGTTCATAGCTGCTCTGTTCAATGCGTTATCAGTGACAGCCTCCCATTCCCTTGTCAAGAATACAGATTATTCGATTTGAAGTGAAAAAGATGATTCAGAATTACTTAGTCAGCTCCATTGATTCTCCAAGCTTTAGGATCAGTGCCTGCGGTAATAGTTTTGGTTCCATTTGCAAGATACCATAAGAGAATTCTTCAGTGGACCCTAGCAACTCAGTGGTCTTTTCTACACCAGCATTTGTCCATCCAGATCAGAATAACTCGGGCATGCAAAAATTATCTCTTATGGTGGATTCACTGAGATCAGATTTAAGAAGGCCACCCCTCCATAATTCCTCAGCCCAAAGCCATAGTGACTACAGATGCTTCCTAAATAAGGTGGGGGGGGGGGGCACTTCTTGGGGGAAACAGTTCAAGGCACATTGTCCTCCGAAGAGGCCAACATGCATATCCATGTCCTAGAAATAAGAGCAGTTCTTCTAGCATTGCAGGCCTTCCAAGAAACTCTCCCTTCAGGGATTATTGGGACTCAGACTAACAATATGTCAGTGGCCTGCTACATAAACAAGGAGGAGCCAGATCTTGCCTCTTGTATCAAGAAGCTTTGTGTGTGTGACAGTTGGTGATCTTATCCATTTGATTGCTTTTAGCAATGAACATTCTGGGGAAATTCAGTGTGATAGCAGACAGGTTGAGCTGGTCTATTTTATTGTCTCGCAACTTTCTCTCAACATGAGATTAGGGGAAAGAAGGGTAAAAGATATTCTGCCAGTGGGTGTAACATTGCTGCAACCTGTTTGCATCTCCCCTCAACAAGTGCTGCAGGTTCTTTGCCCTGATCCCCCTACCAGGGGAATCACTGAGAGAGATTCCTCCACAGTTGGCTCCCTGGTCTCCTCTGTGCTCATCCCCGAACCCCTCTATTCCCCAAGTTTCTCCAGAAAGCATCCCAATTGAGGAGCACAGTCATCCCCGTTTGCCCCTTACTGGCTTCATCAGATTTGGTTCCCCTTTTCTGATGTCATCTGGCTTGCCCTCCTTGGAATCCAGATTCAATTCCAGACGACCTGCGTCACCCGACCAACATGGTTCATCTGGATGTTTTAGGCCTAAAGTTGACTGCATGGCTTCTCCACATCCATTAATAGCTAGACAACACAGGCTCTCTTCTCCTGTACATCACGTTGTTTTGTCTTTCCATAAAGCTTCAGCTAGAAAGATTTACAGAAGTAAATGGAAACGATTTGTTTTTTGGACACAACAGAAAGACATTGACCCTTTTTCAGTGCCAGTACCTAAAGTTCTTGAATTTTTGACTACAGTTTTTAACTAGCTCCTTGACTGTTGAAGTACAACTAGCCGTTTCTAATTTTCATGTAGGAGTAAACAGTTCCACCTTAGCTTTTTCCAAACTTTGTAAGGCTTTTCTAAGAGGAAACCATTTTAGACATCCTTTTAAAGATTCAACCCACAATGGGATTTGAGTTAGTTTTACAAGCTTTGACTAGGGCTCCATTTGAACAGTCAGCATAGTGAGAACTAAAATTTTTAACCTGGCAAACTATCTTTTTAGTAACCATGACCTCTGCTGAAAGAGTTTCAGAACTTCAAGCTCATCTTCTAAGCCCCCTTATCTTAATTTTTCATAGATAGTGTATCATTATGAACCAGCCTTCCCTTCCTTTTTTAGGTGGTGTCAGAATCAGAATCCATCATAAATCAATCTATCCATCTTAGTTTTTCTTCCAGATTTTTCAGACAAAGGGAAATACATGATTAGATGTTCACAGTTACGTTTCTGTTTGAGTAGAACTGCAAAATTCAGAAAATCAGATAAATTTTGTTTCTTTTTTTGGAGTCATAATTGGGCAAGTCAGTAACCAAAGTAACTTTAGCCAAGTAGCTAACTTATTACTTTTCTTTTGTCTACAACAAATTGAACATTTGCCATAACCTTTCAGAGCTCATTCAACCAAGTCCATGGCAACTTCATTATTTTTATTCATATATTCCCTGTACAATATATGTGCTGCTGCTACTCGTACCTTTATTACTCATTGCAAGTTAGATCTGGTCTGCAGGGTAAAAGTAGCCTTTGGCTCAACAGTGCTTAGGAATATCCTTCCCTTAGAGTCCACCCGGGATTCATGTAGCTGGGGACTCTGTCCCATTTGTTGACGAACGGATTAAAATTGACATCAGATAAAGAAGTTATGTACTCACCATAATGTTCTCTCTGTGTTGTCCATTTTCATTCCTCAACTCCCCTCCTTCCAACCCCCTACCATTTTGTTTGTTCCTTCTGGAAGAATGAGAAGATGCTAATGGAACCAATGTTCCTGTCTTTGTGCTCCAGATATTCCTTTCTCTTACCATGTGATTGTTCCTTGATTTTAATTAGCAATAAGGTCAGCAAACAAGATCTGAGGTATGGAGGGGTATAGGGCATTATGGGTAAGGGAGGAGCCTGAGAATTGTCAGTATCCACGAGTTGTAAAAGTGGCTGAGTCCGATCCGAGGATAGGATCCGAACCAACTTGTTGAGGGAGAATGAAAGTGGACAACACAGATGGAACGTTATGGTGAGTACTTAACTTCTTTTTTACGTTGATCTTCATACTTTTTTGTTTTCCTCATCAGAACTGTTTGATCTTTGTTATACATGAAACTGGAACATAAGCTGGTAGTAACTACCCTTTTGCACTTGTTCTGTGTCTTGTTGCTTGATGTTTGAGACAGTTGGCAGATCATTTTGTCTACCCCCTCCCCTGGAGATTTTTGAATATACATTTGCTTGGATGTTCTTGCAAATCTAATGGTAGTGTTTATTCTAACTGTCCCTTTGTATGTGATTAACTGTTCTCAGGGAATTTCATGTCTTATTTTGCATCATATTGGTCTTTTTGATCTTACAGCAAGAATCATGCAAATTTGAGATGTAGTAACGTATGCTCTGCATTGCAGATAGTGACAGAAGACCAGTTCTGTGGCCATCAGGGCAATGACATGTACGATGAAGAAAAAGTGAGGTATACAGTGTTCAAAGTATTAAAAAACTCAACACTAGCAGAATTTGTCCAGAATCTTTCACAAACTATGGTAAGTTTTCATCAATTTTGCATCTTACCGCTACTTTATTGTGCTGCAGGTTTGCCAAGTCTTGCCTTACCATAGAATAACAATTTGTTGATGTTTGTTTTGTTGCAGGGGTTTCCCCAAGATCAGATCCGGTTATGGCCAATGCAGGCTAGGAGTAACGGTACGAAGAGGCCAGCAATGTTGGACTATGAAGCAGACTGCAGTAAAACTGTAAATATGTCTTCATTAGTTTTTATTTACCTCACTATATGATAACCTAGATGTAAGTTACTGTAATTTAAAGCACAGTAGTAGTAACCGGTTTCCTGTTATGTCTGATGGCTTAGGATGTGGGCATTTTTCACTGCAGTGTGTTTGAGACCAAAACGATTATTTGTGTTTTTTTTTTTTTTTTTTTTTGTCGAGATGAAAGAGCTCTTCAAAGGGGTGTAGAAGACTTTAACAGTATCAAAGTACAGATGTTATGTAGACCTATCTCGCCCCCATTATTACGTTTGGGTTCGGAGCCAATCCTCTGCTCCGACTCTGCCGCTTTTAGAAAGACTGAAAACTTCTGATTGGCTTGTGGCTAGGAGGTATCCCATGGTGCATGAGCACTTTCCCCAGATCTCGTTTGCCGCATCTTCAGTCGGAAGCTTCTTTTGGTTGATTGTGGCTAAGTGCTTATTGGGAGTTTTTTGCTTCTAGTGAAGATTTTCTGCCATAGTTTATTGCTGACTGTCTTTATTGTGATTACCGATTTGTGAGTTTAACCGGATTTGACCTTCTTGTCGTTTTTAAAAAATCTCATGGGCCTGTTGGTGGTTTGTGTGTGTTTTTTCTTGACTCGACCGTTTACCTTAGAGGTTCTAGTTTGTCAGTTTCTTTTCTTGCACTACGTTCGTTTAAGTTAGAGAACCTAGTAACCTTTTTTTTTCTTTTTTCTTTTGTGGGTTATAGGGCTAGATCTGCTTAGAGGATCTAGTTCCTCTCGTGTGTGTGTTGGTTTTCCTCTGCTGCCATTATGTCTAAGGAGCCTAAAGAACACAGTCGGGCTTTAAAAAGTGTATTAAATGTTAGCAAAAAATGTCCATCACTGATGGACATAGTGTCTGTGTGTACTGCTTAGGGGGCCATACATCTGCAAGAAACTTGTCTTTTTTGCCATTCTTTCAGCCCTAGAGTACTCCAGGAATGGAAGAATAAGCTGATTTTGAAAGGCATGTTGAAGCCTTCCTTCGAGGAAGACCTAGCCAGATGTTGTTTGTGTTTCACTGCTGCAGTCATTATATTTGGGTAATCTGCTGGCAGGTTGCCCTCAGTTGGCCTGAATAACAAATTGGGTTCTGCGTCGGTTGCTGTCTCCTCTTCCATGATGTCAGGTCGTCAGGGGTATAAAACATGCAGCCGGTGCCATTTTATTCAGTCTTTCTTGCCGCGCGGTGCCCGAAGCAGAAACAGTACGCAAGTGCCGGTTGGCCGACTCCTGAAATTTTCGCATTCGAGTTTCAGAACTGAAGTCTTCAAACTAAAGCTAAGTACCCCGTTGGGGAAACTTTTTATTGCTCCTTACCAATGTCATTAAAAGTTAATAATTGCATTACCTGTGGGAAGCAAATACCTCAGAAGGATTTTCATTTGTACTGTATTCCTTACCTAGGCCCAGATCATAACGTGCCTTGCTGTCAGTTTTGTGCTAGATTTAACTAACGCATTATTAAGTGTCAGTATATTTTTGCTTCTAAATATTTTGGATCAAGATGTAATTATCTTGAAATGTCGTCGGTTAGCAATCCGACTACTGGAGTTCACAAAAAGCGCAAAGAAAAAGACAGACAGACTGTCGAGGTCCAAAACCGACGACAAAGCTTCTCCTAAGCCAGTCGCCGGTACTCAGTGAGGCACTTTCGCAGCCCCTAATATCTGCTACTTTTGAGTCACAGGCTTCTACAGAGGCCCATTCGGAGTCCGGTATGCCGCGAGATTATCAGAGTATTGAACCCGCGGATGTCTCTCCCTTGGATGGGTCTGGAGCCGCTGAGCAGGCACCGGCTTCTGAGGGTGTTTTCGGGCCTCAACATTTTTATATTAAACCGCCAGCCTCAAAAACAAGATCAAAAACTTCTATGTCTAAAAAACCAACGCATGAGCCACGTGCTCAGGCCCCTATGCCTAAAAAACAGATGACCAAAATGGCTGAGGACTTACCTTGATCGTGGTGTCCGAACCCCACCCCCCTGCTAAGAGAGGCCTAGGCAAGGCACTGATTATGAATCTTCAGATCAGGTTTCCATTTCTTCTGATTCCTCTCTTGATCAGGAATTTTCTATTCCACCCTATGAGGATTCTGATGCAGAAGAATCCATCCCATCTGCATCTCCTCCTGAGGATTACTCTTTTGGAGAAACTTTGCATACTTTAAGGGAACATTTTCACTGGGAGAGTCAGGACTTTACTGAATCAAAAAGAGGCTTAGGGATTTCCTTCTTCCTCAGCATATGTCTTTGGCAATACTTCCTGTATTAGACATTGATTATGTGTTTTCGGAATCAAGCATGGCTCCTGATTCCCTACCTCCGGCTCCTAGTAAGCCAGACAGATATTACAAGGTTCCTGACTCCCACAAATTCCTATTCAGAAATCCTGCTGCTGATCCAGAGACTATTTCTCAGGGTACCAAGGGTGTAAAGGCCTCTACAGCCAAAAATCCTACCCCCTCTCATAGAGATTCCCGGCTGTTGGATCGATGGGGAAAGAAGGTTTATACGTCTGCAACCTTGACAATTAGGGCCTTAAACTGCCAGTTTCATATGGTTAAATATCAACAGCATGTTATGGGCTTACTGAAACAGAAAATTATGTTGATTTCTGATTGTGTGGAAGATAAAAACATTACATGAATTACTACTTTCAGCAGAAGAGGTTGGAAAGCATACTTTGCAATGTGGTATTGATTCCTTGGAGGCCTCTTGCAGGGCCGCAGTTACTAGATATGTGATTAGAAGGCATGCCTGGCTCAAGGAGCAAAATCTGCCTGAACATGTTAAAGCTAAATTGTTGGATGCCCCCTTGCATTATGATACTCTGTTTGGTAATAAGGCAGAAGAGGTTTTAAAGAAAATGGAAGACAAAGCTAAATCTTTGCAAACTGTAAAATATTTCTTGCAAGTGCATCCACCCAGGTGCAGTAGGCACTGGCCTACTAAAAATTGGTCCTTTCCTGTTTCCATCAGAGCCACTCAAGGCAAATCCAGGCACCAATCACAAGGTTCTTACAGTTCAAAGCAATGGGGTGCCTCCACTTCCAAATCTGGAGGAAACAAAGCACAACCCTACAGTAAGCAGTCTCAATGACTTCCCTCTACCTTCACCAAACACTTATCTTTTGGCAGACCCCTTGGGGGGAAAACTAGCACTTCATGCTCAAATTTGTCAGTTAATTACCCAGGACCAGTGGGTATTAAACATAGTATCCCAGGGGTACAGATTTAATTTCCATACTTTGCCAATTCCAAACGGTTGGCCAGATCTGCCACAAAATCAGTGGGCAGAGGCTCAGAAACAAGTTGTGTCCCTCGTGGATATGGGGGCTATTCAACCAGTACCAGAAAAGGAAAAAGGTCAAGGTTTTTATTCAAGACTTTTCCTGGTACCCAGAAAAGACGATGCCTGACGTCCAATACTGGACTTATCAATTTTGAACATGTTCCTGGACATTCAAAAATTCAAAATGCTGACTTTACAACAGCTACTGCCTATGCTGGGCAGGAACGCTTGGTTAGTGACTCTAGACTTAAGAGGCATACCTGCATATCCCAGTAAGGGAATCATGCAGAAGATACCGCCGCTTCAAGGCAAGTTTTCTGCATTACCAATTCTCTGCACTGCCCTTTGGCTTATCTACTGCGCCCAGGGCCTGTACAAAGTGCCTGGCACCAGTAATTACATTTTGCAGACAAAGAAGCATACAAATTTATCCTTACCTGGATGATTGTCTCATTCAAGCAGAGGACAAGGACACTCTTCTTCAACATCTGGCGTTTGTAAAAAGGCTTCTAACATGCCTAGGTTACACAATAAATGAAAAGAAATCCCACCTGGTACCCTCTCAAATAATTACATTCCTGGGTGCAAGCTTGAATACAACTGCCCAGATGGCTTACCTTACGCCTGACAAAGGCAACTGACAACATACTTCAAACAAATGGCAACAAAAACCCAGTTATCTGCAAGACAAGTTCTGCAGGCTTTGGGGTTCGTGGCATCCTGCATTCTACAAATTCCATATGCGAGACTGCATATGAGGAAACTACAATGGTACCTAAAATGTTTATGGAGTCAACATTGTCACAGTCTGGAAACGATTCCTCTCATTCCCTCCCTACAACAGGAGTTTATTTGGTGGGCAGAGACATGTCACCAAAACAAGGGACTGTCATTCACTCTACCCCCTGCCACCCAAACCCTAACTACAGATGCATCAGACTATGCTTGGGGGGCCCACCTGGCAGAGAGATGCATTCAGGGCAAATGGAGCCCAAAACAAATGCATCTGCATATCAACCAGAAAGAGATGCTAGCTGTTCAGAATGCTCTGACAGCCTTCAAGGACTTAATTCATCCAGGACAACTACTGATAAAGACGGACAACACCACGGTTATGTGGTACATAAACAAGCAGGGGGGTGCACATTACTACCCCCTTTGCAGACTAGCCATGGCATTGTGGAGCACAGCTTTTACTTTCCAAATACATATTCAAGCTCAATTCCTGCCAGGAGAACAAAATACTCTGGCAGACCTAAACAGAAATCTTATGGACCCGCACAAATGGAAACTGGATCCACAAATCTTTAGCATGTTAACACAGAAATGGGGGAGCCCAGACATAGATCTATTTGCCTCTCCCCAAAATTATCAACTGGACAAATTCTGCACAAGAACATATCACAGAAAAGCATGGAAAGTGGATGCCCTATCCTTCAGTTGGAAAAACCTATCAGTCTATGCCTTTCCCCCTCTGCCTCTTCTCTTCAAGGTCTTACTAAAAGTCAGACAGGAAAAAACAAAAATGATCCTAGTTGCTCCAGACTGGCCTCGCCAGCACTGGTACCCAATTCTAAGGAATATGTTTAAACTTCCTCCTTGGTACTTGCCTCAAATACCTCATCTGCTGTCGCAGCAGAACAATCAAATTTTGCACACTCCGCTCCAAACTCTGAACCTTGCAGCATGGCTGATCATTTAATTATTCAAACAACACCTCTCAGTAAATCTCTGATGGATATAATTTTGGAAGCCAGAAGGCCTAGTACTAGAAAATCTTAAGCTGATAAATGGAAGAGACTCTGTGCTTGGAACCAAGCATAAGGAAACGGACACAGCAAAGCCCAATATTCCTCAGATTTTACAACATTTGACTGAGATGCTTGACAAGGGCCTATCTTTTTCTTCAGTAGAAATACATGCCTCTGCCATCTCAGCTCATTACAACACAGAGCCTCTCCTCTTTTCTCATCCTCTGCTTAAAGAGCATCTTATAGGGGCCAGAAATTTAAGGCCTCCCATAAGACCACCAACTCCTGCATGGCACCTCAACTCTGTGCTGGAAAAACTCACCCTGCCTCCTTTTAAACCAGCAGCTACTGCGGATATAAAATTTCTATCTTGGAAAACAGCTTTCCACTTGGCAGTCACTTCAGCAAGAAGGGTTTCAGAACTACAGGCTCTCATGGCTGTGGAGCCTTTTATTACATTTTACCCGGACAGGGTGTCCCTCAGGACCAATCCTTCTTTTATGCCTAAGGTGGTATCCAGTGTGGCTCTTAACCAGACAATTCCCCTGCCAGCATTTTACCCAAATCCGCAGAACAAGGGGAAGCGGATTCTGCATTCATTGGATGTACACAGACAACTAAGATTCTACTTAAACAGGACCAAATCTCTAAGGAAGCCTGAGCAACTACTGGTAGCATTTGCTGCAGGGTCAGAGGGGAAGGCTGTATCAAAGCAGACTATTTCTAAGTGGATAAGCCACTGCATTCGTTTCTGCTACATGCACCATGGTAAACCTGTGCCCAAGGGGATCAGGTCGCATTCCACCAGGGCTGCCTCTACCTCAGCAGCTTTTCTCAGAGGGGTTCCAACCAAAGAAGTTCTAGAGGCTGCTACTTGGAGCTCTGTTCATACCTTCACAAAGCATTATCATTTGCCTCTCTTCTCCAAATCCAGGGCAAGCTTTGCCACTGCAGTTCTGCAGGGCCTTATAGCCGCTCCTAATGCTATTTAGTTCTGTCCTCTCATCCATAGCTTTGGGATTCTACCCAAATGCAATGACTGCAACAGTGAAACATGAAGAACATAGTACAGTTGTGTACACTTACCATAAATGTAGATGTTCGAGTGTATTCACTGTTGCAGTCCGGGTTACCCACCCGCCATCCCCCTTTTCTATAACTTTTCTTTCCTTCACTATATACTAAAGCCTTTGTGGTGTATTTGCTTTTAGATGAAGGTAAAGTGTATGTTGCTAAAAGTGCATTTACATATATTTATGTTTATTTATATATATTTTTGCTCCTCATTTAGGGGGGGCACCTGGCATCTGGGTTATGAAAAACTGAATAAAATGGCGTCGGCTGCATGTTTTATACCCCTGACAACCTGACGTCATGGAAGAGGAGTCTGCAACCGACGCAGGACCCAAGACTTTGTTATTCAGGTCGACTGAGAGCAACCTGCCAGCAGATTACCCAAATGGTAATGACCAACAGTGAAAGCACCTGGACATCTATATTTATGGTAAGTGTACACAACTGTACTTTCTTCCTCCTCTGTTGGGTCGCATTCATGCAGGAAGGATAAGGGCAAGACCTCTAAACGGCCTTCTCCGGCCACAACTTCTGCCTCTGAACCTCCACAGAAGTTACCAAAATTGGAGTTGGTCTCTGTCTCTTCAGCTCCACAGTCTTCTGGGCCAATTGAGATTTTGGACATAGACCCTGCAGTATCGGCACTAAGTGTTTCGATGCCGATCACTAGCAGTCCTCTTCGTAGCTGGTCAACGGATATTCCACCGGTCTCCCCTACTCTAAAATCGCCTATATTGCAAAGAACGAGGTCTCCCACACTGTCCTCCAGATCCTCCAGGAGTCCATCTGAAGAAGACATCGAGCGAGTGGTGCTCAGACTCCAAGTCGTCGGCCTTGGCAAAATTTTTGTCGGCTCTGGAGCCGACTCCTGCTACCGATCCTGCTCTCATTTCTCCTCCAAGCCAGATGTGGCCTTTGGAGCTAATATTGCCGGTACCGACTGCACTGGTGTCCTCTGCTCCAGTACCCCATGTGGTTGTCTCGGTTCCGAGTTCCACTCCAACACTCTCAGCGCCGTCCGAAGTGTTTAGGGTCTGAAGCTCTGTGGTCGGCCTCGAGGGGGACACTTGGAACTGAACAACTTTGGTGCCGAGCCTCCCTCTTGGTGCGTGGCCCGAGTGAGCTCGGACCCTACATTGTTCTCGGAACCAATCCTTTTAGAGCCATCGGCACCTACGCTCTCTTCAGAGCCGGAGGTATCGGTCTTCGTGAAGATGAGGAGCATGTTGGATAGTTCATCCGCCCCACGTAGAAATACCGATGCTATACTCCCCCAAGTGCCGACTACAGTCTCAGCATCCTCTCTTCCCCTCTATGGCAGAGGCCCACAGCCTCAGGACCCCCATTTGGGTGGCCCCTGACCTTCCAAGACCTCCCCAGAGGACCCCGCTTAGGAGCCCCCTCGGAAGAGCTCGTGTAAGAGGAAGCATGTAGACTCCCTTGATGAGTCTCTCACATTTGACACTGACCACGATGAGTCAGAGGGGTCCTCTGAAGATGTCTCCTTTGCAGACATTTTGGAGATCCTCAAGCAGAGAGGCGGCTGGCCCACTGTAACCACGTCTGATGAGGAGTCAGTGTACCTGAAGGCTTTTGGGTCTCAATTCTCAGCTTCATGGGTGTCTCCCCCATTTGATGAATTACTGGATCTTGAGTCAGAAAGCATGGCAGACTCCTGATGCCGTGGAACCGGTCCCCAGTAGGCCAAATAAATTTCTTTCCACCCCCTGAAGACAAAGAATTTTTATCCAAGGGCTTGGCTGTTGTTGCCATGGTGGTGGCAGCAGCCATGAAGAAAGAACTAGCAGAGACGACTTCTTCTATCCATCCGCCCAGTAAGGAAGCCCGAACGATGGATAGGTACGGGAAGCGTATCTTCTCTTCAGCAGCTTTTACACTCCGATCGCAGAACTTATCTATCACACTTTGAGACTTCAGAGAGATCTCCTAAAGGAGTTAGGAGATGCTTTTCAGGGTACCTCTATTGAAGCAGTCCCATCTACAGTGTCTACTCAGCTGGCTACCCTAACATCCATTGTTAACTCCTCCATGCGGTTCATCTCGTACACAGCTGATGGTACGAGTAGGGCGGCAGGGTTAGGAGTCTCCTTAAGAAGACACTCCTGGATGCGTCTATGCAGTATTGCTGAGCTTTTCAAGTCTACATTCACTAATGCCCCCGTAGATGGATCCTGTCTTTTTGGACCCAAGGTGAAAGATACCCTCACCAGGTGTGAACAGGAAGGAAAGACTCTCTCTGCCATGGGAGTCCGTTTTACCGTTCCTTCTAGACCTTACCCTATAGGTCAAAAGAGTGGTAAAATGTGGTTCAAGAAATCACAGAGACCTTTCCAGGATGCACAGGGAGATTCCTCCTTCAGAGGCAGGGGAGGAAGAAGACGTCGCGCTAGAGGCAGGGGAGGCCCACAAAATCAGGGAGGTTTTGATTCCTTTCGTGACTGTCCCTATCAGCCTTCCTGATGTTGAACCTGACTGTGCATCTCTGGAGCCGGTCGGGGGTCGCCTGTCCTTGTACCCAGAAGCCTGGCTAAATCTCACTCGAGACAAGTGGGTAGAAGACATTATCACCAGAGGTTACTCTATACCCTTTTCCCTTCCACCATGCCCTCCCAAAAGGTTCCCAGATGTACCACGCAATCACAGGGATCAAGCAGCTATAGAGATAGAAAAGCCGCTGCTAAAAAGAGCCATCCAAAAGGTCCCAACAGACCAGACAGGATTCGGAACATACTCCAGGTTCTTTATAGTTCCAAAAAGAACAGGGGACTAGAGACCCATCCTAGACCTCAGCAGGTTAAACGAGTATGTAAAGAAGTCCAAGTTGCGAATGGTCACTCTACAATCCATACTCCCTCTCTTAGGGAAAGACAGCTGGATGTGCTCAATAGATCTCCAGGATGCCTACTACCACATAATGATGGACAAAGCATCAAGGAGTTATCTGTGCTTCCAGCTGGGAGCCAGTCATTACCAGTTTCGGGCGCTGCCCTTTGGTCTCACCACAGCCCCTCGGGTGTTCAAATGCATGGCAGTAGTGACAGCTCATTTGAGTTGTCAGGGAATCCAAGTCTTTCCTTATCTGGACGATTGGTTCCTGACCGCTACCACCAGGTATCGTTTAGTTCAATCCAGAGATTCCACAATCGAGCTCTGCTCCCAGTTGGGAATCTCTATAAACTGTGAAAAATCCTCAACTTTGCCCACTCAATCTATAAACTTTATAGGAACAAACATAGACACGGTTTCTATGATAGTCAGACTACCTACAGACAGAGTACAGAATCTTGCACAGCAAATTTACAGGTTACTTCCTCTCCGAAGAGTCAAAGCGAAGGTGGTGTTGCAGCTTCTTTGAACAATGGCGTCGACCATAACCTTTGTACCATTAGCAAGACTGCATATGAGGATACTCCAATGGCTCCTGTCATCCCAGTGGTCTTTTCAGCAGTTTCCTCTGCATCACCAGATAACTGAGCACAGATTCATGCAAAAAGGATCTCCACTGGTGGATTCAGTCAGGTCATCTTGCCACAGGGACTCCCTTTCTACCGCACCAACCCGTTGCCACTGTGACCACGGATGCCTCTCAGGGTGGGGGTGGCATTATCTAGGCAGGACTGTCCAAGGCACATGGCAAGATCAGGAGGCCCATCTGCATATCAGTGTCCTAGAGATGAGAGAGGTGCTTCTACTGTTGCAAGCACTTGACGATTTTCTCCCTCTAGGGACGATGGCTATCCAGACAAGACAACATGTCAGTGATTTGGTATCTAAACAAACAAGGGGGAACCAGATCATACCCTTTATGTCGAGAGGCCCTGCGAGTTTGGAACTGGGCGATTTCTTCCCAATGCTTTCTCATTGCAACGCACGTCACGGGGACATCCAACATGATGGCGGACAAGATAAGCAGGGCAATATTATTAACTCACGAATGGTCTTTGAACCAGAAAGTCACCAGTCTGATCTTCCACAAGTGGGGACAACCCTGCTGCGATCTCTTTGCCAGCCCCATCAACACCAAATGCAGCACCTTTTTCTCCCTCATCCCCCGTCCGAGAGAGTCTCAAGAGATGCACTCGTCCATGATTATTATGCTTTTCCTCCTTTTCCACTCATTCCCAAGGTCATACAGAAAGCAGTGTTGTTGAGAAGCAAGATGATCCTCATCACTCCTTACTAGCCTCATCAGATTTGGTTCCCTTTTCTCGAGCCCCACCTGTTACACTATCCATGGACTCTGGACCCAGTGCCAGACCTCTTGACACACGTCAGGTTCTCTTCATTCCAGTCTCCACACTCTCAAACTGACAGCATGGCTGCTCCAGTTCCGTCACTAGTCAGGCTTCATGATCTGTCTCCAGCTGTATCCCATATCTATACTTCTTCTCACAAGCCTTAGACTAGAAAATTGTATCACAGTAAATGGAAGAGATTTTCTATATGGGCACATAACAGAGAAGTTAATCCATTTACAGCTCCCATTCCTATTGTCTTAAAGTTCCTTTCAGAACTCTTTCACCAGGGTTCAGCAGCTGCTACATTCCCGAGTTCAGCTAGCAGCAATATCCAATTTTCATATGGAGATTAATGATTCAAGCCTTATGTCTCACAAACTATGCAAATCTTTTTTTAAGGGTTCCATGATGTTAAGATCTCCTGTTCAAGACCCCATTCCTCCGTGGGATCTAAATCTAGTCCTTTCTAGACTTACTTTGCCACCATTTGAACCAGCCCATAGTTGTCAGTTGAAATTCCTGTTTTGGAAGACTCTCTTTTTCTGGTGGCAATGACCTCAGCCAGACGAGTTTCTGAACTACAAGCCTGATCAGTTAAATCTCCATATTTAATTTTTCACAAAGATAGGGTTTCTCTCCAGACCAGTCCTTCTTTTATCCCTAAAGTCTCTTCTCATTTTCACTTAAACCAAACAATCGAATTGCCAGTGTTCATCCCTAATCACACCAATAAAGCAGAGTATAGATTTCATCAGTTGGATGTGTATACGCAACTGCGTGTCTATATCCACAGATCCAAAGTATTTAGAAAATCAGAACAGCTATTCGTTTCCGTTGCTGAGACAAGAATGGGTTTGCCAGTTTCTGAGGTCACACCATCGAACTGGATCTCTAATTGTATCTTTCATTTACACTTCTGAGGGAAAGGAGTTACCCATTAAAGTCAAAGCGCATTCTACCAGGTCATTTTCTACTTCTGCTGCCTTCCAAGCCAGGGCGCCTATTGATAATATATGCAGCAGCAACATGGGCTACCCCTCATACCTTAATTTCCCATTATAAATTGGATTTAAATTCCAGGGGTAGAGCCTCGTTTGGTTCCACGGTACTCAGGAGTATTTTCCAGTGAGCCACCCACTCAAAATGCTAGGGACACTGTCTCACGTAATAATGTAGGTGAGATAGGACTACATAACATAAAGAAGTTATGTACTCACCATAACGTTCCATGTATGTAGTCCATCTCGCCGAACATTATTACAAACCCAACCACCAGCCCCCTTCCTGGAGGATCTGGAAACAGTTTTTTGTACAGTGGTTTATACCATAAAGGGCGCCTTTATTACAGTTTATTCTTCCAGACCTTTGTCCTCTTTCTGTCTTATCCTGATTTAGATTCGTAGAAAACAAGATCTGGGGAATGTGCTCATGCACCATGGGATACCTCCTAGCCACGAGCCAGACAGAAGTTTTCAGGCTTTCTAAAAGCGGTTGAGTTGGAGCCGAGGATCGGCTCCGAACCCACACGTAATAATGTTTGGCGAGATGGACTACATACATGGAACGTTATGGTGAGTACATAACTTCTTTTTTTTGGATGCTGCTAGTGGTCTAGTTGGCTTTGATCTTTTTTGGGGGCAGGCATTTTAACTTGTAAAGGTAAAACAGATAAGGTCCAGTGTAATAAGCGAGTCAGAATCACTATGCATTACTGCTCTGTGTACGGTGAGCTAGTTGGAAGAAGGCTTTGCCTCACATTGTAGCATCTAACCCCTCTGTAGCTACCTCTTTCCTTCCTGTTCCTAATCCATTTGAATTCCTTTTGACTTGCCGTTTTTCTGGCAGGCTAAGGCATTGCTGCCCTTTCATTTATCTTATATTTGCTTGTAATCATCTCTTCCAAGTTTTCTTCATCTAACCTATTCCCCATGAAAAGGATGATTCCACATCTTGGCCCATGACTGCCTTGTTTTGATTTAGAACTTGACTAGCATCTTCAAACTTTCTTCCATTTTCATAGGTTCATAGGTAGGAAGGAAGAGAGAAAAAACATTGCTGTGCGCCATTCTGTGGAGAGGCTGAGGTTGAACAGCGTGTTTAGGTGGGGGGTTAGTTTGTTCTGTAGTTCGTGCAAGACGCAGCCTGGGACACCATCTGGTCCCATTGACGCTGTGTTTTTGGCTTTTGAAAGGGCTGTTTTCACCAGTGCATCTGTGATTTTTGGGACACTACACTTTTCCGGTATTGTTGTGGACCCTTTTGGAATGAGAAGGGGGGTGAAGTTTGCACTGAATCTATCTGCTAGGATGTTGGTAGTATCTGTAGGTTCAGTATATTTTGTGCTATTTTGCACTAGTTCAGTGCATATCTGCGAGTTGCCACTTAGATTCTTAACATAGCTAAAGAAGGCTTTGTATTTATCTTTGGAATCTTTGGCTATTTTTCTTTCAAAGTTAGTCTTGGATGATTTTATGAGGGACCTCAATTTCTTACTGATACTGATCAGGGATGTCTTTCCTTCTTGGGATTTGCTTTTTTTCTGATCTAGATTCCTCCTATTGTATAGCCTGTTTATTGCAGGGGTCCACCAAACTGGTTTCCTTCTCTTAGAGGAGTGAGTCTTGGTTTTGCTAGCGATGGCATGATCCATGCATCTTTGTAAGTGCTCATAGAGTGCATTTGTAAAGGTTTCTGCATTTTGGATAGCATTATCCTTTAGTGTGGTGGCTGTGAAACTTACCACCCCTGTCTTAAGTAAGGTGAAGTTTGTTTTAGAAAAGTTTTTTTACTGTGGTTTCCTTAGTTTGGGGGTGGGGGTGTTGACATCCAGAGTGATAAGTTTATGGTCTGATCTAAGCAGTGACTGGTTGACCTCTGGTGTGGAACACCTGTCGCCCATGTTGGTGATGACCAGGTCCAATATGTTTTCACCTCTGATAGGGGGAGTTTACCAGCTGATCCAGGTCGTTTGAGTTGATGAATTCCAGGAAGCGCTGGGCCTGGGAATTTGTACTCTAGTAGTTTTCCCAGTGAATGGTAGGGTAATTGAAATTGCCCAATATCAGGGTGTTTGGTAGGACCTTCATGTTCTCCAGTGACTCCAGAAAGGTGGAGTGGTGGTCCTGGGTCATGTCATCTCCTTATTGTCTTAGTAAATGACCTCTGATGTGAAGTTGTTCAATCTCGCCGTTAATACTTGCACACGGGTTCGGCTGCGAGTTGGCGGTTTCACAAGCTTCGGGTTTTAGAGTAGATCAAGGCCAAGTCCCTATCCCATGATGCTCTCTGTCTCAGATCTAGTGGAGGTCAAGAGAGAGTTCGGGCCAGTATTTCTTGAATTTCTTAAAATCTTGTTAGCTAAATTTTTGCAATCTTCTGTAAAATAGCGTCTTTTTGGCTAGCTAGTCTTAGTTTTGCATTTAGGCTTTGTCCTTGCTATATTTGATGAGAATTTTCATCTTTCAAGAGCGGCTGCTCTTACTCCTGTTGGCTGTGTTTGTTGGTTGTTAAAACATTGTTTTCTCTATCCTGTTACAGCTAAGTTGTAGTTAGTGTGATATATATATATATATTAGTACTGTAGATTTCTTCTTAGCATTGCTGTGTTATTAGATGATATTAGATTGGACCTTTTCTTGTGTGGTTTGCATAGCTTTATATAGATTTGCTGTTCTGACTGGTGCATATAATTTTTTGCTTTTGATGTGGCAGATCAGAAAGAGAAACAAAAGTCCGGTTTTAAAAAATTCCCTAGGTGCGGGCAGAAATGGTCAATAACTGACTTGCATGTCAGTTGTGTTTACTGTTTGGGGGCAGTCCATCTCCAGGAGGATTGCTCCATTTTCCACTCTTTTAGTAGCAGGGTGTTACTGGAGCGCAGGAGAAAACTGGTGGACGGGTTTGCTGAACCAGATTTCCAGGAGTCTTTGGACAAGGCTGACCAGGCCTCCAAGTCATCGAAGGGGTCAAAGTCCTCTAAAGCTTCGTCGGAGCCTTAGTCGTCAGCTCCAAGCCTTGCTGTTAAGGTGCGGTTGCCGGCTCTGCAGTTTTTGGAGCTGTGCACCGAGCCGTTGTTTCAGAGCTGGTCCCAGTATTGGAGCTGGTCTCCGAAACCTTGAGGTCCCCCATTTTGTAGTCTGTGGCTTCTTCGATTCCTTCTACTCATTCTTCGAGAACCCTCTCCGATGTGGATGTGACTGAATGGTGCAGAGGCTTCTCAAGAACCCAGCTCTAGCCAAATTATCGGCTTAGACCCAACTGATTTTGGAGCCGAAGACCGTTTTACCTGCAGTGTCTACTCCTCCAAGCCGGGCCTTCTGAGCCGGGGGAGGGAGAACTGATGATTATGGATCCTTCGGAGCAGAGGCCTGTTCCAGTGCTATCGGCTTCGTCAACTCAGACTTCTTCGGTGCCATTCAAGGAGTCTGGGAGCCGACACTTTCTGATCGGCTCCGGGGGGGGGGGGGGAGTCTCGAACTGATGTATCTATTCCAACCCTTCCTCTCGGAGCGGATGAGCTCGGCTGCTTCCTCTGCGTCGGAGCCCACTGCGTCGTCGCCGGGGGAGGTTGCCATCTTCTTCGGAACCGGCTGCTTCCTTCCTTCGATGCTATGAGGAGGGTTATGTCTTCCAAGACTCCAGCGTCGTCAGGGCCTTCCTTCTCCTCCCCTAAAGTGCCACTTACTGCCTCTACATCACGGGTCCCTGTAAAGTGTCGAGACCCAGAGCCTCGGGTAGCTCCATTGGGTGACCCATGTTATACTGAGACCTCGCCAGAAGCCTCGACTGATTAGGTTCCCAGGAAGAAGCTTTGCTAGAGGAGTCTATTACATTAGACACCGATTTAGAGAAGTCAGAAGGGTCCCCACAGTCCCCCTCGGAGGATATCTCCTTTTCTGATATCCTTAAACTTCTTAATCAGAGGGGTGACTAGCAGTTTTTTAGCCCTACTGATGATGAGTCTGTGCTCCTGAAGGCCTTTGAGTCTCAACCCTCCACTTCCTGGGTGACTCTGCCCTTCGTTGAACTAATGGAATTGGTTGCTTGAAGGGCGTAGGAGTCGCCTGATACTTTGGAACCTGTCCCTTGGAGGCCCAACAAATTTATTATGTCACCCCAAGACAAAATGTTTCTCACCAAGGGAGTGCAGGTTGATGCTATGGTGGTTGCGGCAGCCACCAAGAAAGAGATATCTGAAACATTTTCTACTGTCCATCCTCCTAAGAGGGATTCCAGGACTATGGACAGGTATGGGAAATGCATCTTTAGTTCTGCGACTTTTGCTATGCGATCGCTCAACTACTTGACACATTTTACCTGTCGTCAGAGAGATCTCCTAAAAGTGCTTGGAGATGCTCTGCAGGGTAGTACAGATGGAGGTGTCTCTGATAAGGTGACAACCCAGCTTAATACCCTTAACTCCATAGTTAACTTGTCCATGTGGCTCATTTCTTACGCAGCCGATGGTTCGAGTCAGGCAGCGGATTCAGCAGTAGCTCTTTGGAGACATTCTGAATGCGCTTATGCTATTTTGCTGAAGCCTTCAAATCTTCCTTGGTTAATACCCCATTTTATGGCTCATCCCTTTTCGAGCCCAAAGTCAAGGAGACCCTCACTAGGTGTGAGCAAGATGGAAAGACTCTTATCTGCCGTAGGAGTCCATTTTTCCACCCCTACTAGACAGTACCCCAAAGGGCAGAAGGGAGGAAAAATGTGGTTCCGGAAGTCCCAAGGAGCTTTTCAGAACACACGGAGTGAACCCCCCCCCTCCAGGGGCAGAGAAGGGGCTAATAATGGAAGAAGCTGCCCAGGCGGCAGATGGGGGTCCGCAAAACCAGGGCGACGGGGATCAGTTCTTTGGCAAGCCCTACCAGCACTCCTCAAATGAGTCCCGACTGTCCTACTCTGGAGGCAGTCGGGGGTCGCTTGTCTTTGTATCCAGACGCCTGGCTAGAAATTACAAAAGATTCATGGGTACAAAGAATAGTTATCAGAGGTTATGTCATTCCGTTCTCAGAACCCTCACCCGTACGAAGAAATATCTCAGACGTTCCACCCAGTCTCAGGGATCAAGCGACCATAGAAATTCAAAGGCTGCAGGAAAAGAGTCATCCAGCCAGTCCCAGTAGACCAGATAGGATCCTGAACCTACTCATGGTTGTTTTTATTTCCAAAGAAAACGAGACTGGAGGCCCATATTGGACCTCAGCGGACTCAATGCCTTTGTAAAGGAGAAGTTCCAGATGGTCACGCTTCAATTGATTCTTCCATTCTTAGGAACGGGCAATTGGATGTGCTTTGTAGGTCTCAAGGATGGGTACTATCATATCAAAAGGGCCAGAACATCCAGAGATCACTTTCATTTCCGGCTGGGAGCCAGTCACTATCAGTGTTGAGTACTGCCCTTTGGTCTCACAACAGCCCCCAGAGTGTTTACCAAATGCATGGCAGTGGTTACGGCTCACCTGAGGCGTCTAGTATTCCGAGTGTTTCCTTACCGCCACCCCCAGGCATCAACTAATTTTATCCAAGGATCACACTCGGCCTTTGCTCTCAGGAATAACTATAAATTTCGACAAGTCTGCGTTGTCACCATCGCAGCGTATCTCCTTTATTGGAGCAGACTTAGACACCACCACCATCTGGTAAAATTGCCACTGGACAGAATAGTCATTCTTCGAAAACAGGTATCAGACATTCTGACGAGGAAAAAAGTACCAGCCTCTTAAATGTTGAAACTACTAAGTACCATGGCAGCAACGCTCATAGAGTTCCTCTGGGGCGTATGCACATGAGAATACTTCAGTGGTTGCTCTTCACCCAGTGGTCTTACCAAAAACTTCCGATATCATTCTTGATAATGATTACAGATTCTTGCAGAAAGGATCTTCTTTGGTGGTTGACCAGCCATCAGGTAACAGTAGGTCACCCATTTGTTCTTCTCCCGCCATCAGCCACAGTGACCACGGATGCTTCTCTGATAGGGTGGGGGGGGGGCTTTTTCAGGGAAGAACAGCCCAAGGCACCTGGTCAGAGACAGAGTCACAGTTGCACATCAGTGTCTTGGAGTTGAGAGCGGTGCTTTTGTTGTTGCAGTACTTCCACGACTCTGCCTCTGGGGATGATTGCGATCCAGACCTGTAGTCTGGTATATCAACAAACAAGGGAGAACTAAGTCTTACCCCTTATGTCGAGAGGCCTTGAGAATTTGGCAGTGGGCTGTATCCACCGGGCACTTTCTGATAGCAATGCACATCCCGGGGAAATCCAAAGTGATCTCGGACAAACTGAGCAGAGCCATTCTAATGCCACATGAGTGGTCCCTCAAAGGTGAGGTTGCAGAGATGATTTTCCGCAGTTGGGGCCAGGCTTGCTGCGACCTGTTTGCATCCTTTGTGAATGCCAAATGCAGAAGCTACTTTGCCTTGAATCCCCAGCCAGGGAACACTCTCGTACACAATTGGCCCCTGGGACTCTCATATGCCTTTCCACTAAATCCCCTGATTCCGAAATTCTTGCAGAAAGCCAAAGCCCTGGGGAGGACTGTAATTTTAATAGCCCCATTTTGGCCTCTGCAGATTTGGTTTCCCTTCCTTTGGCCTACCAACTGGTGGAACCATGGATTCTGGACCCAGTTCCAGACCTACTGACACACTTGTCAGGGGCCCTTCATCCCCCTCTTCATTTCCTCAGATTGACAGCTTGGCTGCTCCGATTCCTAGCTTAGCCAGTTCACACCATTTTTCCTCTGAGGTACAGCATATTCTTGTATCTACTCATAAAGCTTCCACCAGAAAGTTGTACTCCAGCAAATGGAAGCGGTTTGCTTTTTGGACATCCCAGAATAATATTGACTCTTGCGTCGCCCCAATTGCTATCATTTTGGAATTCCTGACTAAGCTTTTTCATGAACGTGGTGCAGCTGCCACTATGAGTTCAGTTGGCTGCAATTTCATATTTTCACCTCTGATCTGAAGGTTCTAACCTAATGTCTCACAGACTATGTAGGGACTTCTTGAAGGGTACCATACATCTTAGACCGCCTGTTAGGCAACCTTTTACTCCCTGGAATCTGAATTTTGTGCCATCACGGATTATTCTTCCTCCCTTTGAGCCTGCAGCATCCTGCCATTTAAAATTTCTCTCTGAAAACAATTTTCTTGGTAGCCATTACCTCAGCACCTAGTGTGTCCGAACTTCAGGCCCTATCTATCAAACCCCCATATTTGGTGTTTCATCCCGACAGTGTGTCACTGAGGACTAACACTTCCTTCCTTCCAAAGGTGTGTTCCGAGACTAACCTGAATCAAACTATCGAACTTCCATCTTTTTTCAGTAACCATTCTAACAAGTTGGAGTATATGTTGCATAAGCTTGATGTTCACAGGCAATTAAGATTCTATTTGGACAGACCAAAAGAATTTAGAAAATCAGAACAACTCTTTGTTTCTCATGCTGACACTAAGAAAGGGCTACCAGTATCCAAAGTTACTCATTTCTTCGTTTCTCGAAGAATGAGTAAGACTTGCAGCCTGGTGGTCTTGTTCTAGGTTTCTTACTCCGGCTGGAGTGCCTTTTATGTGTCGTCATGTTTTTACATGCTGGGATCAACAAACTAGATCTGAGGTGAGACAGTGCATCCTGGGATAGGGTCTTGGCCTCGCACTACTCTAAAACCTTGAGCTTGTGAAAGTGGCCGACTCTGTGCCTATGGTTTTGGCTCCACACCCATGTGTAAGAATGAAGGCGAGATGAACAACTCACATGGAACGTTATGGTAAGTACGTAACTTTTTTTTTTCCACCAGTTTGATAGCCTTTTTACTTCATGCTGTCTTCAGTTGTTTGACTCAACTGAATAATAGTCACTTTTCTGTCTGATCTTGTCTAGGTGACTTCCAGAGCAATAAAAATCCATTTGTTCTCTTGCTTTGAACATTGCTAATGTACTGTATCGGATTGCTTTATATTTGATTTGGGCTTTCAGTGTGAATTTTAAGGGGTTTCTAAGGCCTGTGTTGTCCCTTAAAAAGTTAAAAAACAGTGCTCCTGCAGGACACAGATTTCCATGGAAGGATTATTTTCAAGATCTCTTCTGCCTTCGTGATAGTCACCCAGTTATGTCTTAGTTTTTCTAAATAAAACTATTCATTTGCGATGCCCATCAAGGTCTTTATTAAATTTGAATGTCAAAGGTTTCAGGGCAGGAAATATACATGCATTCCTCTTTAAGAGAGTGTTCCACTTACTTGGGGAGTCAGAACAATATCGAATGATGCATTAGCGACAAAATGAGTTTAAAATAAAATACTTAGGGAAGACCCCATGAGCACAGAGCATGAGGCAATCTTTTCCTTCCTGGCTCTGGGACCTTTCCTCATCCCTCTGGAATTTTCGTTACCCTTGTGGAAAGTGAGTGGGTTAGCAGCTTCACAATCCATGTTCCTTATGTGGATCACTGCTTCCTTAATTTAAGATTATATGGGTTATATCCTGCTAGGATTATAACGGCAAATCAGTTTCCAAAACTTTCAGGGTACCTTCCACTCAACTGAACAGTTGGTCAACCTAAGATGAGCTGACTAAAAGTGAGGTTTGTGTGTCAAGCTCTTGAGAGCTTTCATGCCAACATAGGTGGGAGGGAGAATAAAGCCCTGAGAGAACAATGATAGGAATGTAATGATAAAAAGTCCACACCCTAGCATTAAAAACATACAAAAGTAAAATCAGAGGGTGGAGGGAAGGAGCGGCTGCAGCAGTGATCATTCAAACATTTACTGTTATGCTAAGTTTTTTCCATGGCTGTACAGTGATGTTCTTCGTGTTTCACTGTTGGTCATTTGTTTGTTTGTCTTTTCGGCTTTTCCCATGTAGGGTTGGCACAGCGGAACTCCAGTCTGCTATTGATTGGCAGTTCATTTTTATGGTGCCGAGTTGCCAGCCCGACGCCCAACCTTCAGCGAAGGCACGCCCATTCACGCATGTCTTTCGGAGGCTACTTAAGTTTGGGTTATCTGCTTGCTGGTAGCCCTCAGTCAGCCTGATTAACAAGGTTTTGGGTCCTGCGTCGGTTGCTGTCCCTTTTTCCATGACTGCAGGTTGTCAGGGGTATAAAACATGCAGCCGATACCATTAGATCAGTCTTGCTTGCCATGCAGTTTGCAAGTGCCGGTCGGCCGACTCCTGAAATTTTTGTTTTCGAGTTTCAGAACTGAAGTCTTCAACCAAAGCTAAGTACCCCATTGGGGAAAATTTTTCTTGCTCCTTACTGATGTCAGTAAAAGTTAATAATTGCATTACTTGTGGAAAGCAAATACCTCATAAAGATTTTCTGTCGTACTGTATTCCTTGCCTAGGCACTGACCACGACGTACCTTGCTGTTGGTTTTGTGCTTTATTTAATCAGCGCACTATCTGTCGTCTGTATATTTTCACCTCTAAATATTTCGGTTCTTATCCAGAAATGTCGTCTGTTAGCCATTCGACTACTGGGATTCGGTAAAAACGCAGAGAGACAGGCCACCGAGGTCCAAAACTGCCGACAATACTTCTAAGCCAGTCGCCAGTTCGCCGGTACTCAGTGAGGCGCTTTCGCAGCCCCTGATACCCGCTACTTCTGATTTGCAGGCCTCTGTTGAGACCCATTTGGAGTCAGGTATGCCGCGAGATGCTTCAACTATGGAACCCACGGATGTCTCTACTTTGGATGGGTCCGGAACCGCTGTGCAGGCACCGGCTTCTGAGGGTGTATTCAGGCCTACGGACTTGCATATTAAATAGACGCCTCATTCTTTACTTAGGCCTAAATCTCGATCCATGCCTAATAAATGACGCCCAGGCCACATGCTCAGGCCTCTATGCCTAAAAAACAAATAAGAATGGCTGAAGGTCTAATAACTAATCAGTGGTAGCCAACCCCCCCACCACCACCACCATTCTAGGAGGCCTAGGACTTGGTTGATTATGAATCTTCTGATCAGGATTCTATTTTTTCTGATTCTTCTGATGATCTGGATTTGCCCTTATCTACTTATGAAGATTCTGATGCAGAGGACTCCATTCCCTCTGCTTCCCCTCCTGAGGATTTTTCTTTTGGGGAAACCTTACATACTCTAAGGGAGCATTTCCACTAGGAAAGCCAGGATTTTTCTGATTCATAAAAGAGGCTTAGGGATTTCCTTCTCCTACCTCAGCATAGGCCTTTAGCTATTCCTCCTGTACTAGACATTGTTGATGCTTTTTCGGAATCTAGTTTAGCCCCTGATTCCCTGCCTCCAGCTCCCAGAAAGCCTGACAAGATACTACAGGGTCCCTGAGTCCCACAAGTTCCTTTTTAAAAATCCTATTGCAGATCCAGAGATTATTTCACAGGGGCCCAAGGGCAGGCCTCTACTGCTAAAAATCCTACCCCTTCTGATAGAGACTCCAGGGCACTGGATAGATGGGGGTAAGAAGGTTCACACTTCTGCAGCCTTGACCATTAGGCCTTTAAACTGCCAGTTTCATATGTTAAAGTATCAGCAACATGTTATTGGACTGCTTAAACAGAAAATGTTGAATGTGAAGTTGTTGGATCTCGCCATTTGTTCTTACACACGGGTTCGTTGCCGATCCCTCTGCTCCGAGTCGGCCACATTCCAAGCTCTGCGTCTAAGAGAAGCTCGAGTCACAGTCCCTATCACATGATCCCCTGCTGCTAACCCTCAGATCTAGTTTGCCGCTGCAACAGGTCTCGTCGAGTGAGAGCTCGGGGCAGTGTCCTTTATATTTTTCCTATTTTTATATATATATATATATATATATATATATATATATATATATATATATATATATATATATATATATATATATATATATATATATATATATATATATATATATATCGCTAAAATAGTTAGAATTGTTGAAGTTTATTATTAGGATAGCATAGTATTAGTGTAGTGTTGATGTGTGTGTGTTTTAAATTAGTGTTAGCTTGTTGTGGGAGCGGCTGCTCCTAGGCCTTAGGCTATTTTTTCTTTTTCTGTCAGGGCTCTGTCAGGTTTTTTTTTTTACTGGTAATTCCCTTTTCTCCAGTTAACCGGTAGTTATACTAGCTGTGTGTATTAGTGGTAGTTTCATGTAGTTTATACATTTATAGTTGTATTTACTTTTTTGTGCTTAAAATGTCAGAAAAAGCCAAATCTGGCTTTAAACGTTGCCAGTGTGGACAGAAAATGTCCATAACTGATAACCATGTTTCCTGCGTCTACTGTCTGGGCCCTCTCCATCTTCAGGAGGATTGCTCCATCTGCCACTCGTTTAGTGGCAGAGTGATGATGGAGAGACGCAGGAAACTGGTTGAGAGAGGTCTCCTGAAGCCGGAGTTTCAGGAGGCATTGGAAAAGGCAGACCAGTCATCGAAGTCTTCGAAGGGATCGAAGTCTTCGAATGTATCAGAGCCCAGGTCATCAGCTCCGAGTACCTCTTCTAAGATTCGGTTGCTGGCTCCACAGACCTTGGAGCCGAGCACCGATATGCTGCCTCGAATCAAGGTCCAGGTCTTGGAGCCAGTGTCAGAGGTACCCCCTTCATCGATCCTTCGCTCGGTGACATCTTCGGCCCCTTCAACCTGTTCCTACAGACTGTCTGACACCGATGTGGATCGAGTGGTGCAGAAACTGATGGAGAACACGGCCTTATCCAAACTGATTGTGGTTTCGTCCCAGTTGGTTTCGAAGCTTGAGGCCCTTCCTGTCCCATCTGTTGATCCTCCTTCGAGACCCGTCAAGTCATCGGAGCCGGGAGTCGAGGATCTGATGATAGTTGATCCCCCGGGGCCGAAGCCTTCTTTAATGCTTTCGGCTCCACTGACCTCGACACCCTCGGTACCCATCGAGGGGTCTCGGAGCCGACAATCTCTCCTCGGTTCTTGGGGGGGGGGGGTCGAACCAAAGTTTCGGTTCAGACTCTTCCCCTCGGTGCCTCGGCACAGATTAGTTCGGCTCTGTCCTCTGGATCGGAGCCCGTGGTTCCGGGACCGGGGAGACTACCACCTTCTTCGGAACTGGTGGAACCCCTCGGCCCAGGGCTCCGGTGCCTTCGAGGCCATGAGGAAGGTCTTGTCTGGTAAGACTTTCACATCGTCAGATTCTTATTCTCCCTCCCCGAAAGGTCCATGTTCTGTCTCTGCACCACTGGTTCCCGCCAAGCGTAGAGACCCAAAGCCTCAGGCAACCCCAGAGGGTGAACCCTGCTCCTCGGAAGCTTCACCAGATGTCCCCTCTGATGATGTCCCGAGGAAGAGATTGTGCAAGAGGGAGGCACCTTGATTCCCTACAGGAATCCTTGACATCGGATACCGACTTGGATGAGTCAGAGGGGTCCCCACGGTCCTCCTAGGATGTCTCGTTCGCCGACATCCTTGAAATTCTCAAACAGAGAGGTGACTGGCAGTCCCTTGCTTACACTGAGGACGAGTTGTTGTTACTGAAGGCTTTTGGGGCTCCACCTTCCACCTCCTGGGTAACTCCGCCCTTCGAGTTAATGGATTTAATAGCTCGATGGGCGTGGGAGTCCCCTGACACATTGGAACCAGTCCCTCGGAGGCCCAATAAGTACATCACTGCCCCCCAGGATAAGGCATACCTCACCAAGGGAGTCCCAGTTGATGCTATGATGGTGGCGGTGGCCACCAAGAAAGAAATGTCTGCAGCATCTTCCTCTGTTCATCCTCCTAACTAGGACTCCAGGACGATGGACAGGTTCGGGAAGCGCATTTTTAGTTCAGCTTTTTTTCCATGTGATCGCTGAACTACCTCACTCATTTTACCCGTCTTCAGAGAGATTTCCTCAAGGAGTTGGGAGATGCTCTTCAGGGTACCACAGATGCTGTCTCAGACAAGGTGACAGCACAGCTGAATACCCTAAACTCTATCGTCAACTCGTCCATGCGGCACATTTCCTATGCAGCCAAAGGATCGAGTAGGGCTGCAGCTTCAGCGATTGCTTTGAGAAGACCATCCTGGATGCGCCTATGCTCCTTTGCGGAAGCCTTCAAGTCTTCCTTTACTAATGCCCCTTTTGATGGCTCCTCCTTGTTTGGGCCCAAAGTGAAGGAGACACTCACTAGGTGCGAGCAGGAAGGAAAGACCCTGTCTGCCGTAGCGGTCCGTTTTTCCACCCCGTCTAGACCATACCCCAAAGGGCAAAGAGGCGGAAAAATGTGGTTCCGGAAGACTCAGGGAGCTTTCCAATTCTCACCTAGTGAATCCCCCTCCAGAGGCAGAGGAGGGGGGAAGGAATGGAAGACGCCGCCCAGGCGGCAGAGGGGGTCTGCAGAACCAGGGCGACAGGGATAGCGTTCCCGGGAAGCCCTTCCAGCGCTCCTCAGTAGAGGCCCCGACTGTCCTACTCTGGAGGCGGTCGGGGGTCGCTTGGCTTTATACCCAGAGGCCTGGCTAAACCTCACTAAAGATTCTTGGGTAAAAAGCATAATAACCAGAGGATTCAACATGCCTTTCTTAAACAATCCTCCCACCCAAAAAAGATTCCCAGACGTTCCACCCACTCTGTGGGATCACGCAGCCATAGAAATTCAAAGGCTGTTAGAAAAAAGTGTCATCCAGCCAGTCCCAGCAGACGAAATAGGATCCGGAACTTACTCAAGGTTCTTTAGTTCCAAAGAAGACAGGGGACTGGAGGCCAATACTGGACCTCAGCACACTCAATACCTTCGTGAAGAAGGAAAAATTCCGGATGGTCACGCTTCAATCAATCCTTCCGTTTCTTCAAACGAACGATTGGATGTGCTCTATAGATCTCAAGGATACGTACTACCACATAAAAATGGCCAGGCCATCCAGAGATCATCTGCGCTTCCGGCTGGGAGCCAGTCATTTTCAATTTCGAGCTCTGCCCTTTGGCCTCACCTCAGCCCCCAGGGTGTTCACCAAGTGCATGGCAGTAGTGGCGCCCCACCTGAGACGACTAGGGTTCCGGGTGTTTCCATACTTGGACAACTGGCTCCTTACCGCCACCACCAGGCATCACCTATTGCAAGCCAGGGACTATACAATCAATCTCTGTTCCCGTTTAGGCATAACTCTGAACTTCGAAAAATTTGTTTTATCGCCCTCACAGCATATATCATTCATAGGAGCGGAATTAGACACTACCTTATCCCTGATCAGACTTCCCCAATCAAGAGTCTCAGCCCTGAGAGAACAGATTTCTATTCTTCTAGAGAACAAAGGAGTCCCAGCCGCACAGGTCTTGAAAGTTTTAGGTATGATGGCAGCTGCCCTTATCGCGGTCCCCCTAGTGAGAATGTACATGAGGATCCTCCAGTGGCTACTCTTCGCACAGTGGTCTTACCAACAGCTACCGTTGTCACACAACATCCTGCTCATGGAATCTTGCAAACGGGATCTTCGATGGTGGATGAACAGTCACGAACTTACGATAGGCCGCCTGTTTGTTCTTCCTCCCCCCATAGCCACAGTGACCACGGACGCTTTCCTGATAGGGTGGGGGGGACTTTTTCAGGGGAGAACAGTTCAAGGCGAGTGGTTGAAAATTGAGTACAATCTGCACATCAATGTCCTAGAGTTAAGAGCAGTGTTCCTAGCATTGCAACACTTTCACGACTACCTACCTCCGGGAACAGTTGCAATTCAGACAGACATGTCAGTGGTCTGGTACATAAACAAGCAAGGAGGAACCAGGTCCTACTCCTTATGCATAGAGGCCCTGAGGATCTGGCAATGGGCTGTGTCCACCGGACGCTTTCTCATAGCAACGCACATCCCGGGGACGTCCAGCATAATAGCGGACAGGTTGAGCAGAGACATCCTGCTGCCTCACGAGTGGTCCCTCAAAATCAAGTAGCGGAAAGGATTTTCCGCAGATGGGGCCAGCCTTGCTGTGACCTTTTTGCATCCCCCTTGAATGCCAAATGCAGAAGCTATTTTGCCCTACTTCCCCCACCGGGGGGCACCCCCATGGATGCACTTGTACACGATTGGCCCCCGGGTCTCCTATATGCCTTCCCTCCTGTTCCATTAATCCCAAAATTTCTGCAGAAAGCCAAAGGTCTGGAAAGGATGATCATCTTGATAGCACAGTTCTGGCCTCGACAAATCTGGTTCCCCTTCCTCCAAGATCACCAAATAGAGGAACCTTGGACTCTGGACCCAGTGCCAGACCTGCTGACCCACTCGTCAGGAGTTCTTCACCCCTCTCTCTCGTCCCTCAAATTGACAGCATGGCTGCTCCGCTTCCCAGCTTAGCCAGGTCGGATCTTTTGTCTCCAGCAGTACAACATATTCTGATTTCTTCCCACAAATCCCCACTAGAAAATTGTACAAGAGCAAGTGGAAACATTTCGCGTGTTGGGCCTCCAACAAGGTATAGATACCTTGGTTGCTCCTATTCACAAGATTCTAGAATTTCTATCTACTCTCTTTCACCGGGAGCTTCAACATCCACCATAAGGGTACAGCTGGCTGCCATATCTAATTTTCATGTGGGTGAAGGAGGCGCTACAATTATGTCGCACAGACTTTGTAGGGCTTTCATGAAGGGAACTTACCATCTCCGACCACCTATTCGAAGTCCAGTTTTTCCTTGGAATTTAAACCTGATGCTATCCCAACTCATGCTATCGCCGTTTGAACCTGCTTCGTCATGCCCACTGAAATATCTTTCTTGGAAAACCCTATTTCTGGTGGCAATCACTTCAGCCCGCAGAGTTTCGGAGCTGCAGGCGCCGTCAATTAGACCACCATATCTGATATTTCATCCAGACAGGGTCACCTTACGTACTAATCCGTCCTTTCTACCAAAAGTCTGCTCAGAATCGAATCTTAATCAGTCCATTGAACTTCCCACCTTTTTCAGGAACCATACCAATAAGATGGAATACATTCTTCACAAATTGGATGTACACAGACAACTGAGATTTTACCTGGACAGAACAAAAGAGTTCAGGAAATCGGACCAGCTATTTGTGTCTCATGCAGATAATAAGAAAGGACTTGCAGTTACAAAACTCACGCTATCCAAATGGCTTTCAGACAGCATAAACTTTATTCATCTTCCAATCAGCCTACCCCCCTCAAAGTTAAAGCTCATTCTACTAGAGCTGTTTCTACTTCTCTGGCACATGCGGCTCGTTTACCTATAGATACCATTTGTGCTGCGGCTACCTGGGCCAAACCTCATACTTTTATTACTCATTACAAAGTGGACAGGGCCTCCAGGGACAGGGCTTCCTTTGGTTCCACTGTTCTCAGGAATGTTCTCCCGTGAGCCACCCGGGGTTTAGGGAGCTGGGGACGCTACCTGTGTGTAAGAACAAACGGTGAGTTCAAACAACTTAACAAAGTTATGTTCTTACCATAACGTTCCATGTGAGTTGTTCATCTCGCCTTGTTCTTACATTCCCGCCCTCCTTCCCCCTCCATGTTCTGGAGGAACAGGTACGACTCGTGGCTGGTTGTCTTTCTCATGGTTCTCTGGGACGGCCTGTGTCTATGTATGCCTGCGTAGTCGAGCAGGTATAACATATTTGCCTGTATCTGCCATTACCTTTTAGGTATATAGGTGTGTAGGTATTTTTGGTGCGTATGCATGTGTAGGCAGGTACGTTTTGTTGTCTGGTTTCTTAGCAAACTAGATCTGAGGGTTAGCAGCAGGGGATCATGGGATAGGGACTGTGCCTCGAGCTTCTCTTAGATGCAGAGCTTGGAATGTGGCCGACTCGGAGCCGAGGGATCGGCTCCGAACCCGTGTGTAAGAACAAAGGCGAGATGAACAACTCACAAGGAATGTTATGGTAAGAACATAACTTCTTTTTCTTGACTGTGTGGAAAATAAAGAATTACAGGATTTAATGCATTCTGCTGAACAAGTTGGAAAACATACTTTGCAGTGTGGTTTTGATTCATTAGAGGCCTCTTGCAGGGCCGCTGTTACTGGGTCTGTGCTCAGAAGGCATGCTTGGCTTAAGGAGCAATCTTTGTCTGATCATGTTAAAGGTAAATTGTTGGATGCTCGTTTTAAATCAGGACCCCCTGTTTGGCAACAAGGCTGAGGAAGTTCTTAAAAAGATGGAAGATAAAGCTAAATCTATGCAAACTGTTAAAAGATTTTTTTACAAGTTCACCCTCTTAGATTTAGTAAGCACTGGCCCTCTAAGAATTAGTCCTTTCCAGCCCCTTCCAGGTCTTCTCAAGCCAAACCCAGACACAGCAAAAACCCCAGGTTTCAGTCCCACAGGACACACAGAACTAAGCAGTGTGGAGCCTCCACTTCCAAATCAGGGAATAATAAGACTCCCCCCTATGGTAAACTGTCTCAGTGACTTCCTTTTAAAAATTTTTGGCACTTGTCAACTGACTGCCCCTTTGGGGGGGAAAAATTGCTCTTCATGCAAAGAATTGGGAACTCGTTACCCAGGACAAATGGGTTTTAAATACTGTCCCAGGGATACAGGTTTCACTTCCACACGTTGCCAACACCAAGCAGGTGGCCGGACCTACCCCCAAATCAGTGGGCAGAGGCCCAAAAACAAGTACTTTCTCTCTTAAGCATGGGGGCTATTCAACTGGTACCAGAAGAAGAAAAGGGACAAGGCTTCTACTCAAGACTTTTCCTCATGGCGTCCTATCCTGGACTTGTCTATTCTAAACACCTTTTTGGACGTTTCAAAATTCAAGATGCTGACTTTTCACCAATTACTTCCTATGCTAGGCAAAGATGCCTGGTTGGCAACACTAGATTTAAAAGAAGCATACCTGCACATCCCAATCAGGGAATCTTGCAGAAGATAACTACGCTTCAAAGCAGCCTACACGCACTATCAGTTCTCTTCACTGCCCTTTGGCTTATCTACTGCGCCCAGGATATTCACAAAGTGCCTAGCTGCAGTCATTGCATTTTGCAGGCATAGAAATATTCAAATAGACCCATACCTGGACGTTTGTCTAATTCGGGCAGAAAGCCAGGACATACTTTTGAATCATCTGGCCTTTGTACAAAGGGTTCTAACTTGTCTGGGGTACACCATAAATGAAAATAAATTGCACCTGGTACCCTGTCAACAAATTATATTCCTGGGAGCAAGCTTGAATACAACTTCCCAGATTGCTTACCTCACGCCAGAAAAACAAATTCATTTGACAACTTACTTCAAACAAGTTGCCACAAAAACCCTGCTATCTGCAAGACAAATACTGCAAGCCTTGGGGTTCATGGCCTCCTGCATTCTTCTAATTCCATACGCAAGACTGCATATGAGGAAACTACAGTGGTATCTAAAAAGCCTATGGTGTCAACATTCTCAGGATCTAGAAACGATGATTCCTATCATACCTTGCCTACGCCTAGAGTTCCTTTGGTGGGCAGAGGCCTGCCACCAAAACAAAGGACTACCTTTCACACCACCCCGTGCTGCCCAAACGCTAATAACAGACTCATCAGACAATGCATGGGGGGCTCACCTGGCAGGGAAGTGCATTCAGGGCAAATGGAACCCAAGTCAGATGCACCTGCATATCAGTCAAAAGGAAATGTTAGCTGTACAGAATGCTCTGACAGCCTTCAAGGACCACATTCTTCCAGGACAATTAATGGTAAAGATGGGACAACACCACTGTTATGTGGTACATAAACAAGCAGGGGGGGTACACATTCTTACCCCCGCTGCAGACTAGCCATGGCATTGTGGAACACAGCCTTGAGCTACCAAGTGCACCTACAAGCTCAATTCTTGCCAGGAAAATTAGATAACACTGGCAGACTGACAAAGCAGAAACCTCATGGACCCACACGAGTGGAAACTGGACCCCCAAGGACTTTCAACATGTTGACAAGCAAATGGGGGAGCCTAGATATAGACCTGTTAGCCTCTCCCCAGAGCTAGCAATTGGACAACTTTTGCACAAGTACTCCCCACAAACAAGCCTGGAAAGTGGATGCTCTGTTCTTCAGCTGGAAAAACCTATCAGTCTATGCCCCCCCCCCCCCGCTCTCCAAAGTACTACTAAAAATCAAACAGGACAAAACAAGGATGATTTTGATTGCTCCAGACTGGCCGCACCAACAATGGTACCCCCTCCTGCGCAGTGTGTCACGGTTATCTCCATGGTACCTGCCTCAGACTCCTTCCCTGCTGTCTCGGCAGGAGAACCAGATTCTGCACCCACAGCTTCTAACACTGAACCTTGCAGCCTGGCTAATTACTTAATCTCTCCTTTACCATCCCTCAGCAAACCTGTGATGGATATCATTTTATCTTATGCTGAAAAATGGAAAAGATTCTGTGCCTGGAACCAATCTCAAGGGATGAGCACAGCAGCACCCAGTTTACCTCAGATTGTACAATACTTAACTGAGATGCTTCACAAGGGCCTGTCTTTTTCCTCCATAAAAATCCACGCTTCAGCCATTTCAGCTCATTATAACACAGAACCTCCCCTGTTCTCTCATCCACTGCTCAAGCAGTTCCTCAGAGGGGCCAAAAATTTGAGACCTCCCAGGAGAGCTCCAACCCCAGCCCTGGGACGTTAATTTTGTCTTGGATAAACTCACTCTACCTCCTTTCGAGCCAGCTGCTACTGCAGAAGTAAAATTTCTTTCTTGGAAAACCGCTTTCTTTTTAGCAATCACTTCATCTAGAAGGGTATCTGAATTACAGGCCCTTATGGCAGTGGAGCCTTTGATCATCTTTCATGGGGACAGGGTGTCCCTCAGAACCAATCCATCCTTCATGCCCAAGGGTGGTATCCAGTGTGGCTCTTAATCAGTCCATTCATTTGCCAAGCTTCTTTCCCAAGCCACAGAATAAAAGGGAACAGATACTGCATTCCTTAGATGTGCACAGACAACTTAAGTTCTACTTGGACAGGACTAAACCTCAAAGGAAATCTGAACAAATGGTGGCATTTGCTGCAGGGCTAGAGGGGAAGGCTATTTCAAAGCATACCATTTCTAAATGGATAAGCCATTGCATTCATTTCTGCTATAAGCACCATGGAAAACCTGTCCCCCAGGGGATCAGACCTCACTCCATCAGGGATGCATCTTACCTCTACAACCTTTCTCAGAGGCGTCCCTACTAGGGACATCCTTGAAGCTGCTACCTGGAGTTCTGCACATACTTTCACCAAGCATTATTTGCCAATTTTCTCTAAATCCAGAGCTTGCTTTGCCACTGCAGTCTTGCAGGGCCTTATAGCTGGCTTTAATGCTATCTAAATTCCTCCTCCCAACCATAGCTTTGGGAATCTACACAAATGTAATGACTGCAACAGTGAAACACGAAGAACATAGTACAGTTGTGTACACTTACCATAAATGTAGATGTTTGAATGTATTCACTGTTGCAGTCTTGGTTACCCTCCCTCCAGCCCCGTAACTTCTTTTGGCCTATACCTCTACTTTTCCTTACTGTGCTTAGTCTATTTGCTTTTTTGTTGGAAGTATTTCTTTGTACTTCTATATTTGCTTCCCATTAGGGGAGCACCTGACATCTGGGTCAAGAAAAACTGATGTAATGGCATTGGCTGCATGTTCTTTACTCCCGACGTCATGGAAGAAGGGACAGCAACCGACGCAGGACCCAAGACCTTGTTAATCAGGCCGACTGAGGGCTACCTGCAAGCAGATAACCCAAATATAATGACTGCAACAGTGAATACACTCGAACATCTGCATTTATGGTAAGTGTACACAACTGTACTTTTTTCATAATGATCACTGCTGCAGTAGCTTAAGCTATATGGGTAGATTATCATAGTTTAACATAACTGGGAGTACAAAGGATGAAGGTCCAGGAGACTCTGGAGAATGGTCCCAATAAAGCCAGTTCTAGACACGAAGAAGTAATCTAGTTTATAGTGCTTTATAAAAATGTGCACAGAGGATCAATCTGCTGCTTATAGAATGCTTGTAAAATGTAGCCCTTTCCAAAAAGACACAGATGAAGCCAAGACCCTGGTAGAATAAGCTTTGACCCTACCTGGAATTTTGTTATGAAGGGTATAAAAAAAGTAATAGCATGATATAACCATTTTGAAATAGTCTGTTTTGACACAGCTTGTATTTTTTCTTATTTTTCACAAGAAGTAAATTGATCAGAGGTTCTGAAAGATTTTGTTCTATCAAGATAGTACCCGAGTTACCTGTGGGCATCCAAGGTATGGAGTGTCCCTTCTGTCATTTTAGGTTCTGTAAAGAAGACTGAAGATGGATTGCTGTAAAGTTGGGTGCTACTTTAAGGCTTCAATGAAGAGTTTGTTCTTGAGGAAATCCTGTCATTGTGGAAAATGAGATGAGGTAAGAATGACCCACCATGAGAGCTTGCAACTCGGATACTCTTCTTGCAGAGTTTAGAGGAACTAGTGAGACTTTTTTTCTTGAGCTGGTTCAAATGGAGCCAGATGCAACCCATATAGCTTGGGCTACTGCAAGCAGTGTTCATTCGAACATCTGCCAGTGTAGTAAATTTACTTGCACAGCTGTACTTTCCAGGCCTTTAAGTATTGTTTTCTATGTTACAGTTGGGCTCCAGTGCCCATCTGTCTCCTGAGTGCCAGCCAAAGATGCTAGATGAGGTGCCACTGAGAAATATTCCATGCCTCAGACTACTACTTTATTCAGTAACTCACAGTATTTATTGTAGGAGTTATTGTTGCAGTATAATTCCTTCTTTAGAATTAGCCACTCTGCTTCCCTATATCAGAATGTTGCATGATGGTACAGCTTAAAAGAGAGAGCAGCCTGCACCTTTTCATATTTATTTATTTTTGTCACAGATAATTTGGTCAAAACAAGAGGAAAAGAGTTTTGCACTCAATAGACGTGCACAGACATCTCAGATACTATCTGGACCGTACTAAATCCTTCAGTAAAACAGACCAACTACTTGTCAGCTGTGACCCAGGGGCAGAGGGGAAGCCCATTTCCAAGCAATCCATTTCCAAATGGATATCACACTGTATCCGTTTCTGCTACAGATTACATGGGATCCCCTCCAAGTCTGTTTGAACTCATTCCACCAGGGCAGCCTCCACCTCCACAGCATTCCTCAGAGGAGTTCCCACCAGGGACGTCCTGGAAGCTGCCAATTGAACTTCTGTCCATACCTTTACCAAGCATTACCACCTCCCTCTATTTTGTAAGGCTAGGGCAGGGTTTGCCTCTGCAGTTCTGCAGGGCATGCTGACCCATGCCTAGGTCTTTTACTAAGCCTACCACCCCTCTCCTCAGCTTTGGGAATCCTCCCACAGGTGATGACTGCAGCAGTGAAACACGGAGAACATAGTACAGTTGTGTGCACGTACCATAACTGTAGATGTTTGAGTGTATCACTGCTGCAGTCCTGGTCAGCAGTGAAACACTAGTAACATAGTACAGTTGTGTGCACGTACCATAACTGTAGATGTTTGAGTGTCTCACTGCTGCAGTCCTGGTCAGCAGTGAAACACGGAGAACATAGTACAGTTGTGTGCACGTACCATAACTGTAGATGTTTGAGTGTATCACTGCTGCAGTCCTGGTCAGCAGTGAAACACGGAGAACATAGTACAGTTGTGTGCACGTACCATAACTGTAGATGTTTGAGTGTATCACTGCTGCGGTCCTGGTCAGCAGTGAAACACTAGTAACATAGTACAGTTGTGTGCACGTACCATAACTGTAGATGTTTGAGTGTCTCACTGCTGCAGTCCTGGTCAGCAGTGAAACACGGAGAACATAGTACAGTTGTGTGCACGTACCATAAATGTAGATGTTGGAGTGTATCACTGCTGCATTCCTGGTCAGCAGTGAAACACGGAGAACATAGTACAGTTGTGTGCACGTACCATAACTGTAGATGTTTGAGTGTATCACTGCTGCAGTCCTGGTCAGCAGTGAAACACGGAGAACATAGTACAGTTGTGTGCACGTACCATAACTGTAGATGTTTGAGTGTATCACTGCTGCAGTCGTGGTCCGCAGTGAAACACTAGAACATAGTACAGTTGTGTGCACGCACATAACTGTAGATGTTTGAGTGTATCACTGCTGCAGTCCTGGTCAGCAGTGAAACACGGAGAACATAGTACAGTTGTGTGCACGTACCATAACTGTAGATGTTTGAGTGTATCACTGCTGCAGTCCTGGTCAGCAGTGAAACACGGAGAACATAGTACAGTTGTGTGCACGTACCATAACTGCAGATGTTTGAGTGTATCACTGCTGCGGTCCTGGTCAGCAGTGAAACACTAGGAACATAGTACAGTTGTGTGCACGTACCATAACTGTAGATGTTGGAGTGTATCACTGCTGCGGTCCTGGTGTCCCTCCTCCTTCCCCCTGATATCTTCTTTCTTTAGTGAGGCATAAGCCTCTCACAGTGGCTTTTAGCCACCAGGACCATTTTACCTTATTTCCTTGGGCTTCTGACCGATTAGGGTAAGAAAAACTGATATAATGGTGTCGGCTGCCTTGCTTTATAGCACTAACGACTTGACGTCAGTCAGCAAGCAACAGCAGCCGACACAGTAGAACATTGACTCTGGTATTCGGGCCGGCCGAGGGCTACTACAGCAGGGATAACCCACAAGTGATGACTGCAACAGTGAATACACTCAGACATCTACATTTATGGAAAGTGTACACAACTGTACTTTTTTGCTCTCACACTTGGCCTGGCCATCTGAAGTTAGATAGAAGTACGGCATATTTTACTGAACTGGCCTCAAGTGAAAACCTGTGTCCTTGCTGATAACTTCAGCACTATAAGATGGGTCATGCCTAGCATTGTGATGTAGAAGTCTGTGTAGATGCCTTTTTAACATTCGGTTGTCCAGTTTCCATCATTGGTGATAGGGTAAACAGTGTCCCTTTTTTCATCATAGTACTATTAGTAACCAGTTTGGGGGCATAGAGTTGTAAAGCCCTGACTGTGGTTCAGCCAGCCCAACTTCAACTGGGAGCTTGGGGTACTTGCTTGAGCCAGGAGCTGGGGTGCTAGATGTGGCCAGGTAAGATGCAGTGGAGGAGAGTGAGTGCGGATCGCCACATGGGTAACAACTAGTGGAGCTTCTACTCTACCAATCCTGCACTGCCGTAGTGCATTCGCACCATGCATCCAAGGGAAAATTGATGTGCAGAAGCAACTGTTGCGGGCTGTTAATCCATGGGGAGGAGGGAGTGCCTCCAGGGGGAGAGTGGAGGCTCTCCCAAAGTATCAGCAACCCTGCCCACTCCCTTCCACCTGATTCTCACCGTGGGCCACTTGGAGGTCTTGGGCAGGAATGAATGGACTGTACACAAGGCTCATGCCTAGCCTAGGAATACCTGGCTTCCATTGCACTGGGACATTTGGGTGAAGGTAGATGGGAACCATCAAGCTAGGTTCTAGGAAGAAGGGAAGCAAAAATAGTATTGATTTCAAATGCACCTATAATTATAAACTTTAACCATCATCCACATATAACCTTGATAATAAACCATTGAACGTTTGAAAATTCCATTGTTACATCAAACTTATCTTTTAATTTGATCATTTTCACCACATTACTTTCCATACATTTTTATAGTTCATTTTCAGCCTTTTTTCAGCATCGCTGTCATACTAAAGATATGAGAGGAGAGGATATAATTAATGAAAACAAGAAAGCTGAGACAAGTGATATAAATTTAGAAAGGTGTGTGGTAGAAGTTGGAGAGAAGAGGGGTGGCCTCACACAATCCTGGCTTGTCTGTTCCACATTATCTGGCTATCTCCTACTAGCAACTTATGGATTAATTTAACTAAAAATGTGAACCAGAGTAACCAAGCATTTAAAAAAAGTTGGCTTCCTCCTTTATTAGCTTATTTCAGACAGTCTTTCGGATGTCCTTCTATTCTTGTGTTGCAGTATTCTTAGGGAATTCCCCACCTCAGGCCACCCGAACATTGGCTCCAATACAAAAGCTTAAGCCTGGCTGCTGTAGGTGCATGGGACGTCACACTTAGGGCCGTAAGCCAGGGACCTTAAATGTGATGTCTGCACACACAAACTTCAGAACTTTTCAGCCGCAGTCAGCTGTCACATTGATCACTTTGCTCCTCTATGTTGAAGACGTCTAAAGCGAAGTACCCTGTTGGTGATTTTGTTTAATTCTTGCTTGAGCTTCGTTTGCTGTACCCAACCGTTAGCCAATGTCTGCTAAGAAGGGTAAATGCCGATTTGGGCGCCATATTCCGCATAAGGATACACACGACTGTTGTGTTTTCTACTTGGGTAGAGAACACGACCATACCTCTTGCTCTATTTGTCAATCATTTGTACCTAGACCCTCCAAAAGCCATCTGGCTGCCCTAAATCTGTATTTAGAAGACCAGAGGCTCAGTAAGCTAGTGCGCAGGATGGATCCCGAGTTGGCCAGCCCGGTGGAACCATCAAGGAAAAAAGCCAAAGTTCCAAGGCCTAGTACTTCTGCCTCTCCACTAATTTAGGAGTTGAGGGACGTTATGGTGACTCCACTCGAGGAAGCCACTTTGGAAGTAGCGGCCAGCATGTCCGTGGAGATTTCTGTGATGTCGGCCCCTACCGATGTCTAGGGGGAACCAGATAAGACTGGACAACTGACCAGGAGGCCATTACCCGAAGCCCCTAGTCCTTTACAGGCTCCTGGATCTTTTCCTTCTCCTTTAGACTACTCCTTTGAAGAGGAAGCAGAAAACTAAACACCCGCCTCCACCCACAGAAGGAGTTCTAGACTGGCAATCCTTCAACTCCTTGATGCAGGCCTTCATAGCCCTTAAGTCCATGGCCTCTTCTTGCTCCACCATTCCTGTTCTCAGTCCTTGGTCTGCCTCAGCTACTTCTCTACCCCTTCCCACTGCTCATGAAGGGGAAGAACAGGAGGCTTACTACTCATCTTCAGATGAATCCATTTCTTATTCATCTCAAATTGCCTCTCCATTAGAATATTTTTCCCCTGATGAAGAATCCATAGAAGGGGACTCTCCATCAGAGGATACCACCTTTGGGGAGACCATCACAATGATGAAAGAATACTTTAAATGGGGCACTTTTGTCAGGAGGACACCCTCCTCTGCTACCACATCCTCTTCCAGGCATAGGAGAGGAACCAGGAGGCAGACCACCTCAAGACCAGCAGCCTCACAGCCTATTCAAAGACGGTCCTTTCATGACAGAAATGGTTCCAGCAGTGTGCAACTGTCTTGCCCACATCCCCTTGTCAGCCCGTCTCTCCCACTGCTTCCCCCCTTTGAAGATCCATCACCTCAGACTGCTGGGTGCTGGCAGTAGTACAAGAGGTATATTTCCTCTCTTGGAAGGAAAAGCCTTTTACAAGGGGCATTCCACCCCCCCCCCCAAAAGTCAGCTGCACCTTATTCCTCAGGTCCTGCAGGACCTCCTGAACCTAGGAACTGTAGAACCTGTTCCTCCAGGGCAGGAAGGAAAAGGCTTTTACTCAAGATTAGTTCTGGTCCTCAAAAAAAATGGCCCTTGGAGACCAATACTGGAGCTTTCCTTTCTAAACTTTACTAAAAGTTCCATCATTCTGAATGTTATCCCTACAAACCCTTCTGCTATTGCCAGCCCAGGCCTTTATGCACATTCAGTCTGAAGGAGGCCTACCTCCATATCCCCATAAAACCCTTCCACAGAAAATACTTTCATTTCACTGGGCACTGTTCACACCTTCAGTTTACAGCCTTGCCCTTTGGTTTATCGACTGCACCCAGGGTATTTACAAAATGGTTAGCTCCAGCTATAGCCTTTTGCAGAACCAAAGGTGTCTAAATTTATCCCTACCTAGATGACATCCTCATTCTAGCAGAAAGAGAGGACACCCTACAAAACCATCTGCAGTTCACCATTTCCCTGCTTCAGAGCCTGAGGTTCACCCTCAACCTCCCTAACCCCTCAGCAGGGCAAAGTCTTTCTGGGCTGCAGGATCAGAACAGACCTGATGCGGGCTTTTCTGCTTCAGGACAAAGTTCTCTCCTTCTGTATCCACTTCCAAAACCTAATGCAGGTTCAACAGATGTCTGCAAGACCATTCTTGCGGGTCCTGGAGCTTATGGCAGCCACCATCCCTATGCTGCCTTTGGCCAGAATGTGTATGCAAAAACTGCATTGCTGCTTGGAGAATGTGTGGTCCCAACACGATCACCCACTAGAGTTTCCGATTACACTCTTGCCGTACCTCAGAGCAGAACTAAGGTGGTGGATTCAACAAATACTAATGAACCCAGGCCTTCCACTTCAACCCCCACCCAGCACATGCATACAGATGCATCAGACCCATGGTGGGGGGCTGCCATGAAGGGCTTCATGGTACAGGAGACCTGGCATCCACCCTCCAAAAGAAACATATCAGTGTGAGGGAAATTACAGCAGTCATCCTGGCCCTGAAAGCCTTTTTCCCAATCCTACAACCAGGCCCCCTTCAAATCTTCACAGACAATACCACAGTCGTGGTGCCTGAACAGACAAGGAGGGACGAAGTCCTACCTCCTATGCCCGGATAACAATCCAAATGTGGGACCTTCTCCCCAGAAACACTTTATCTCTGCAGGCAACATGCATTCCTTCCCAGGACAACCAACAAGCTGATATTCTCAGCAGAACATCCTCTGTACAGCACGAGTGGATGCTGAACAGGGACATTTTTCTATACATTGTCCACCGATGGGATACTCCTCAGGTAGATTTGTTTGCCTCCTCCCAGAACAGACAATTGAAGAAATTCTGCACCAAGGGTCATTCTCCACTTGTTTGGCGGGTAGATGCCTTCAGCATCCCATGGAAGGGACGGTTACCGTATGCATTCCCACCCTCCCCCCTCATTTAAAAAGACCTCCCGAAGATCAGGAAGGGCAGACCCAAAATCTGGTGACTCCCTATTGGCCAAGGCAGCACCGGTTCCCCCTACTACTCTCACCATACGTTACCCCAAAAGGTGGACCTACTCACACAACAGAAAGGATCTCTCATTCGCCCTCACCTACAGATGTTAGGTCTAACACTCTGGGTGATAAACACTTAATTCCTTTCAGACATCACCACTACTCTGAGGACGTGCTTTTAATTCTAATGGAGGCTAGGAAGTCTACTACAAGGGGATCCTACATGTCAAAATGGGAAAGATTCTCCAAGTGTGGTTTCTCCATAGGCACAGGGATCCCTTTCAAGCAGATACTTCTCTAGTCCTTACTTGTGTGTGAACTTATCAAGGCTGGCCTTTCATAGTCCTCAGTGAAAGTCCACCTGTCTGCACTCTCTGCTTGCTTACCACTAGAACCCCCTCTACTAGCCAGGCCAGGTGTTAAATTATTCCTGAAAGAGGTCTTGCACATCAGACTACCAAAAAAACCAGTCCCACCCCCTTGGTACCTAAACTTCATCCTGCAAAATCTCACACTGCCTCCATTCGAACCAGCTAGTGCTGCAACGCTCCAGATGTGCACATGGAATACTGTACTGCTGGTGGCCCTTACCTCTGCTAGAAGGGTGTCAGAGTTGCAAGCTGTCATGGCCTGCTCACCTTACACTACCTTCCACAAGGATAGGGTGACCCTGCGCACTAAACCCTTCCTTCATGCCAAAGGTGGTCAACGAACTGTCCTTTAAACCAATCCATTCACCTGCCCATCTTCTTCCCCCTCTTCCGTTAATGACAGTGAGAGGATACAAAATTCTCTGGATGTGAACAGACAACTAAGGTTTTATTTTGATAAAAGTAAGTCCATCAGAAAATTCCTGGGCAAGGCAGTCTCCAAAAAAGACATCTGCTTCTGCTACTCCCACCATGGCAAGGACCTACTCCAGGGAGTAAGAGCATATTCTAGCAGGGCCGTGGGATTCTCCAAAGCTTTCCTCAAAGGCTGGAACCAGTCACCTGGTCCGAAATTCACACTTTCACCAGACACTACAAATTGGATCACGTCTCCAGAGCCAGGGCAGGTTTTGCTAGGGCAATTCTGCAGGGCTTTTCTGGGGCAATCCTGCAGGGCTTTCTGGAATCCGCTACCTCTGCCTTCTCCCTTCCCTCTAACTAAGCTGTGGCACTCTCCCACACTAAGAATACTGCAACGTTGGAATAGGAGGACATAGAGTAGTTGTGTAAAATCTTACCATACCCGTAGATGTCCTCTTCTTCCGTGTTGCAGTATTCCTCCCTCCCACCACATATCCCCTTTTTTCCTATTTGACCTGTCTAAAGGGCACCCTGGGACACCCCCTAGACTACAGTCAGACTGCCAGCAAATAGCACTTTGCACCTCTTGTTGACATCATTTGGCTCTCTACTGGACTGTCCGACTGGGCATTTATGTTCTGAGGTCTGTGCATGCAGACGTCGCATTTAAGGTCCCTGGCTTATGGCCCTATGTGTGGCGTCCCATGCACCTACAGCAGCCAGGCTAAAGCCTTTGAGTAGAAGCCGACGTTCGGGTTGGCTGAAGTGGGGAATCCCACACTAAGAATACTGCAACATGGAAGAAAATGTAGCTGTGGCAGTATTGAAATCTCTACCCTGACAGTCGATTTTATCAAAAGTTCTGGTTCTTGTTTGAAGGATTACAGCTAGTATTGCTGTGAATTTCACTTCTTGCATGTTTGAAAACGAACAGTGAGACTGAATGTGCAAAAATGAGGAATTGGATATACCAAGTCTGGTGCGCCATATGTTGGAGCATTCCCTTTTCTCTGAGAGATGGTAGTCTGTGATAAAGTAGTTCCCTGCAAAAAAAAAAAATGAAATCAGGGCAGTGATTGTTGACCTTCACTGCTGTAGTTTTAATTTTGTTGTTTTTAAATTCTCGGTTGGAAAGTCATTTGGTAATTGGAAGCAATTGCATAGGTATGGAGGGATTTAAAAGTAGATGTCCTTCTATTCCAATGTTGCAGTATTCTACATGTGGGTTTTCTCCTCTTGCTTCACGTACGTCTGGCCTACTAGTATACAATAGTTTTCAGTCCCTCTGTCGGACGTCTGACGTGGCAGTTAGAACATGGGCCTTAAAAGTGACGTCTGCACGCACCAGCCCTCAGAACTTCTCAGCCTTCAGTCTTATTCCAGGTTTTCCAGCTCTCACGGTCACATTCAAGAAATCAAGTAAGTACTCTGTTGGGGATTCTTTCAGTAGTAGTATTTTCTTTATTGCCTGTTTATCATCCAGAAAAGGCAAGTGTGGCCGGCAGATTCCTCGTAAGGACGCAGACAACCAGTGCCTTTTCTGCTGGGTTGGTCACACAACCGCAAGGCCTGCTCAATTTGTCAGGTGATTGTGCCCAAAACCCTACATAGTCTCTTCCATGCACTTAATTTATACCTAGAAAATCAGAGGTTAAAACAGATTACATGCGCTTAATTTATACCTAGAAAATCAGAGGTTAAAACAGATTACATTAGGCATGAAGGTTTCATCTGACGTCCCCTTCGGAACCACCGAAAAAAACCAAGACCGTACGGCCTACCACTACAGCTACGCCTCTTCCTCCCAGCCCTCAGCCTGTGGCCGATGTTGGCCTGGTAGAGGAATCTGGTACCGCCAAACAGGATATAGTGTGTACCTCCACAGAAGCCACACAATTCTGGGAGGACGGCACGTCCTTGGAAGCTTTACCAATGTTGGTCTCCGCCAGGGGGAACCATCGATTTCCACAGGCCTTTCGGATGTCTCCAGTCCTTTACAGTTTACTGAATCTAGGCCTTCTCCCCTTTAGACTCCAGCTAGGCCTCAAAAGAGGAAAGAAAAGACAGAGCACTTCTCTGCCCCATCTGAAAGCATGCCTGACTAGCAGGCTTTTAGTCAAAGTTTATTCAACACCTTTGTGGCCCTACGGCCTTCTGCTGCAGGGAGTCGTAGCTTCCTTGCTCCTCTGTTGAGCTGTAGACCTCAACCCACAAACCCTTCTACAAAGGAAGAGGAAGGGCAATCTGATTCTTCCTCTGATGAATCGCTATATCTTACAGTCTCTGGGATTCCAGATAAATTCACCAAAATCACACTTGGAGCCTACTCAAGACATTGTCTTCCTTGGGTGCAAAATTCACACAGACCTCATGAAAGCCTTTCTACCCCCAAAAAAAAGGTGGAAACCCTGACGGAACATCTGCTTCAAGTCCACAAAGATACAGAATTGACAGCAAGGCAGTACCTCAGGCTCCTGGGCTATATGGCACCCACTATCGCTATGCTACCACTTGCAAGACTGCAGTGGTATCTCAGGTCAGTCTGGACACAACTCCCACCCTCTGGAGTACAAGATCCCTCTCCTTCCCTGCCTCAAACTAGAAATCCAGTGGTGGTTGGCACAAGTGACCTGCAACCCAGGTCTTCCTCTAGAGCCACCCATGCCTACACAGGTCATGCATACAGATGCTTCAGATTTGGGCTGGGGAGCAACTCCAGGCCATCAAAAAGTGCAGGGCCTGTAGCCACAGCCACACAATCGAGAACACTTCAGTCTTTGAGAGATGAAGGCAATTCTTCTGGTTCTTCGGGCCTTCCTACCTTATCTCCTGCAGGGTCCCCTTGAAGATTTTCACCGACAACACCACAGTTTGTGGTACATCAACCAGCAGGGAGGGACCAAGTCCTACCTCCTTTGCAGACTAGCTCTTGTAGTATGGGAACTGGCCACCTCAGAGGAAGCAAGTCTGCAGGCAGTCTGCATTTCCTCAATTCTCAACTTCCAGGCGTATTATTTCAGCAGAGCTATCACAAACCACGAATGGTTGCTTCACAGGGATGTCTTCCTAGATTTGGTCCACCGCTGGGGTATCCCTCAAATAGACCTGTTTGCCTCCTCCTTCAGCAGGCAACTTCCTGGGTTTTGCACCAGGATACCAGACCCAAAGGCACTGGCAACAGATGCCTATTCAATTTCACGAAAGGGGAGGTTACTATATGCATCCCCCCCCCACACACACACACACACACACTAATTCAGAAGAGCAGGACAGACCAAAAATCTTGTTGGTGACTCCCTACTGGTCAAGACAGCACTGGTTCCCCCTACTTCATAACTGTCCAAGGGCTATCACCACAAATTACCCCTCAGAATGGACCTTCTCACACAGCACAAGAGATCCCAGATACTCCCACAGTGGCAGCTACTTCACCTCACCCTATGGCTGATAAGATTCTAATCCCTTTCAGACACCTTTATGACGAGGACATGCTAAATGTCCTGCAGGAGGCCAGGAAACCAAATACCAGAAAAGTCTACCTTTCTAAGTGGAAAAGGTTCACTGTATGGTGTCACAGTAGACTGTTGGACCGGCTTGCCAGCAAGACTCCTTTAGTGCTGTCTTACCTTTGTGAACTACTGCAGTCAAGGTTGGCTTATTCTTCCATTAAGGCTCACTTGTCTGCAGTTTCAGCATGCCTTCCTCTGGAACCCCCTTTAGCATCCATACTCCACCTAAGCTGTTTCTCAGAGGGGTGGTCCACCTCAATCAGAAACATTTTTAGTTCAGTGTTACCACAGTAAAATGAACCACTTGCTTGCTACTGTAGATTTCGGTCCATCTTGTCAACCTAAGGCCAGAGACTCAGTTAAGTATTCACTTGGGGGAATTTCGTCTTTTCATTAGATGTTATTGTACTTGTTAGTGTATGAAGTTAATAACCTTGTTCAATGTGGGGAAATGAATTTTGCACAGAGGTTTTCATACGTTGTCCAGAACATGTTGTGCCCAAAGCTGTTCCCAGTGTGCATACTTTAGGCCTGTTAAGTTTGGGGCCCTGTCCTTAGAAAAATATTTACAACAGAAATCATGTGATTGGCATAGGCATCCACCCATCCTGCTTTAGATTATCCAAAGATAATAAGAGAGAAACATCTTGAGGTGAAGAATACTTCAGAGGTTCTTAACATGATTCTGATGTCCAGCAGCCCTCCTTGGCTCATAGTTATAGACGCTGCTGATGGTTTTTGCAGTCTAGAGCCAAGCTGGTTGGTTCTCCATTAGACAATTCAGCCCTGTTTGGAACTAAAGTGGCTGACTTATTTAAGTCATTACAACAAAAAAGGAAAGAGATGCAGAATTTAAAACACCTGATGGTCTCTCCTATTTCAAAATTCAGATTAATTGCCCAGCAAACACTCAATTTATTAGAATGCACTCTCATCCTGCTTGCCCCCACAAGGCCTAGGAAAACATGAAGGAAGCAACCCACTCCTACTAGAGCTTCCACTTCTTTTAGCTAGAGGCCACCCTTTCAAGACAGGGCACGTAGTGTCTGACTACCTGCCAACCTCAAAACCTCCACGTCCCTCTATCCCTCTCTTGGTGTGTCTCTCTCCTTGTCTCCAAGTGTGGACCCTTATCAACTCAGACAAATGGGTCCTTTCAATATTACAAAATGGCTATTTTATGATCTGGATTATGCCTCAAAACAGAAGGGGCATCTCCCAGCCTCCACAAGAACAGCTCCCCCTGTTGCAGCCAGTGCTAGATAACTTGATGGCTCAAGGCACCATTCAAACAGTCCCTCTGTCTGTAGAAGGAAGAGGTTTCTACTCCAGGATTATCCTGGTTCTAAGGAAAGACTGCCCCTGGAGGCCATTTCTGGACCTCTCTCTGTTCAACCTATTCCTTCAGGTTACAACCTTCAGGATGTTGACCTTGCAAACTCTTTTCCCACTCCTACTTCCACAAAGGTTCATGGCCACCTTAGATATCAAGGATGCCTACCTTCACATCCCTGTAAGGCTCAGTTTCAGAAAATACCTAAGGTTCTCTGTGGGGTTCTCTCACGTTAAATTCTCTGCCTTGCCCCTTGGGCTTTCCACTGCACCCCAGAGACTTCACCAGATGTCTGGCTCCAGCTTATAAGTTGCCATTACCCTCCTGCAATCCCTGGGATTTCAGATGAACTTCCTGAAATCTCACCTGGAACCTACTCAAGACATTGTCTTCTTGGGGTGCAGGATTCATACAGACATCATAAAAGCCTAACCCCCCCCCAAAAGGTGGAAAGCTTGAGACAACACCTACGTCTGGTCCTCCAGACAACAGAACTAACTGCAAGGCAGTATCCCAGGCTCCTGGGCTACATGGCATCACTATCCCCATGGTACCATTAGCAAGACTCCATATGAGGAAATTGCAATGTTACCTCAGGTCAGTTTGGACCCAGCAGTCACACCCCCTGGAGTACAGGGTACCCCTCCTACCCTGCCTCAAACAAGAAATCCATTGGTGGTTGAAGCAGGTGAACCTCAACCCAGGTCTTCCTCTTCAGTCAACTCAACCTAAGCAGATCATGCACACAGATGCCTCAGACTTGGGTTGGGGAGCAACTCTGGGGCACCTGAGAGTGCAAGGGCTGTGGTCAAGGCCACACAAGAAAGAACACATCAATATCCGAGAGATGAGGGCCATACTATTGGCCCTGCAAGCCTTCCAGTCCAAGCTGCAGCAGGGACCACTGAAAGTCTTTACAGACAATACCACAGTGCTGTGGTTATCTCAAGTGGTGGGGAGGGGGTCAAATTTTATTTGCTCTGCAGACTAGCTCTCCTGGTGTGGGAACTGGCCACCTCCCAGGGAGTTACCCTACAGGTGGTTTACATACCTTGACAGAATTCTCAGGCAGACTCCCTCAGCAGATCTATGACGAACAACCACGAATGAATGCTTCACAGGGATGTCTTCCTGGACCTGGTCCACCAATGGAGTACACCTCAAGTTAGACCTGTTTGCCTCCTCCATCAACAGGCAACTTCCTTACTTCTGCACTAGACTGCCACACCCTCAGGCTATGGCAACAGATGCCTTCTCAATATCCCGGAAGTGGATGTTTCTTCATGCATTCCCACCTTCCCTCTTGTACAGAAGGTCCTGCTGAAAGTCTGGCAGGACAGACCAAAAATCTTGACCCTGCAGGCCTTATACATCCCCTCTCAGGACAACAAACAAGCTGATATTTTCTGCAGAACATCCTCTCTACAGCACCAGTGGATGTTGAACAGGGAGACCTTTCTAGACATTGTACACCGGTGGGGCACACCTCAAGTGGATCTGTTTGCCTTCCCCCAGAACAGACAATTGAACAAATTCTGCACCAAGGGTCACTCTCCACTTCCCTGGAGGGGAGATGCCTTCAGCATTCCATGGAAAGGACTGTTTCTATACACTTTTCCACCCTTCCCACTAATCCAAAAGGTCCTACTTAAAATCAGGAAGGACAAATCAAAAATCTTGCTGGTTGACTCCCTATTGACCAAGACAGCATTGGTTTCCTCCTTCTCTTGCAACTATCTAAGGGCAATCACAAGTTACTCCTTAGAGTGGACCTTCTCACACAGCACAAGGGATCCCAGATACACCCACGTTGTCAGTCTCTGCACCTTTCCCTGTGGGTGATAGGATTCTGATTCCTTTTAAACACGTTTTCAATGAGGCTGTGCTTCCTGTCCTGCAGGAGGCCAGGAAACCAAGTACAAGAAAATCCTATCTGTCTAAATGGAAGAGATTTTCAATTTTGTCTCTCAAAAGGCATTTGGACCCACTGGAAAGTGAGACCCCTATAGTGCTGTCTTACCTGTGTGAATTACTGCAGACAGGGTTGGTCTACTCATCCATTAAAGGCCACTTGTCTGCCATTTCAACATGTCTTCCCCTAGATCCCCTTCTAGCTTGCAGACTACAAGCTAAGTTATTCCTTAAAGGGGTCCTTCACCTCAGACCACCGAGGAAACCCACTACACCCCCATGGGACCTCAGCTATGTTTTAGAGAAGCTCACGCTTCCCCCATTCAAGCCAGCGGATAAAGCTTCCCTCAAACATTGTACATAGAAAACTGTCCTCCTCGTGGCCTTGACCTCGGTCAGGAGAGTGTCAGAGTTGCAAGCCCTCATGGCTACTCCACCCTTCCTTAGTATTCCACACTGACAGGATTACTCTTAAAACTAACCCGTCTTACATGCCCAAGGTGGTGAAATGACCTTTTAACCCTGAAGTAAGGCACACACGGAGCTCAGCAAAACGGGCAACTGCTTTAATGAACAAGCACAAAAACAATCCACAGCAAGCTAAATCACCACAGCACAGCAAACGAAATTGCAAAGCACAAGCAACAGCACAATAACGCTGTTAAGTTAATCCACATATGTTTTCGTCACAATAACTTCATCGGGTACCTAACCTATCTTCCTTTGGTGAATAAATAAACTAATCTAATTCAAATGAACCAATGAGTGAACAAATTCAATTACACATGAAAAATGCATTAAAACACATGAACCTTAAAGGTGAATGAATCTAAAAGTTAAAATCAACAGTATATATAATAAATAGACATAAATAGATATGTATATATATATATTTTTTATATAGAATGCTTCAGATATAAACCTTACTTAAAATTGCTTTGTTAAATATAAGTATTACCAGCACAAACCTGAATTGCTTCTAAAAATGTTTTTTTTCAAAAGCAGAAGCTAAATTGAATCCAAAATACAATGAAATAGCACCATCTTGTGGAAATTAAATTAAATGCATGTTTATCTTGTTAAAATATAAATACATATATTATTATTAAAATAAACCATAACATGCTTGCATATATAATATATAAAGTTATTTAAAAATATAAATATAATAACATACTATAATCTAGCTGATCTCAATTTCAGCACAGGTTTCAAGGATAACATTTCATTTAAACCAGGGGCAGAACTTGCATCAAGAATAATTTGCCAATATAGATCCCTATATTCCAACCGAGTCTCCCAAGGCCCTCCTCTGGGGTCTCGTGGGACTACGTCTGTGCTTTGCCACAATTGTTTTTATTAAACAGAGCGTTATCTTCTCTTTTTCTTATCTCATATAAATGCTCGTAAATTCTCTGCCTCGATTTCCTCTCGGTCTTGCCAATGTAAAAAGAGTCACAGATTTCAAATGTAGCAGTATAAATCACTCCTGTGGTATTACAGTTGGCAAAACCTTGAGTAGTAATATACTTGTTCCTCTTTTTCAAAAGAATAGAATCACTTTCCTTGATGTTAATGCAATATGGGAAACACCCACATTTCCTTGTCCCATTTTTGTTATTATTAGTGGGGTTAAGGAAGTTTGTCCCTTCCCAATATATTCTTGATGTTACAACCCTACCTATATACACATTTAAATGGATTTTCAAAGATATGATTTAAATCAGACAAACTAGCAAAATCTTTCAATTCTTTACCAAGAATACTTCTCACCAGATTACTCTCCCCATCAAAAGTGGTATACATGGCAGAATGAAAACCTTTTTTAAAGTTGTGGAAATAGCAGTGTCTGCCTCAGTATTTTGTACTTCAGTGTAGGTAGGGGTACACCTAAATTGGAGCAAATCTTCCTGTTCTTCCTTCCTTAATCTCTACAATAACTGACGTAGGGAGATCTATTGGATACCCCCTTGCTCCAAACATACTTTTAATAGATTCACATTCAGTATTAAAATCCAGATCGTCTGACATCATCCGACTGGCTCTCTCACCAACTGACCTTTAACTATTGCTCTTTTTTGAAAATGTGGGTGAGAGCTTGTATAATGCAAGCAAGCATTAGAAAACGTATCTTTTCTAAAAATGTTTGATTTAAAACCTTCCCCCATTCTCTGTATATATACATCTAAAAAACGCAATTCAACTTCATCTACTTCATAGGTGATTTTTAAAAATTAGTTGTATTTGAAATATAATCAAAAAATTCCATGGCTTTTTCTAGGGTATTGTTCCAAAAAAGACAAACCTCATCCAGGAAGCACCCATAGTAGTTCCAGTATTGTTTAAAATTAGAATTGTGAACAAATTTTTCTTCCCAATACAATAAAATGATGGCATATGGTAGGTGCACAATGGGCATCCATAGCTACGCTTTTAGATAGTCTAAAATATTCCCCTTGGAAGAATATAAAATTATCGTTTAAAATCAGTTCCATTAAAACAAGGCATGTACAAAATACCTTAAAAGAAATATTCTTGATTCCTAAAAACTCTTCAAACCGAACTAAACCCATCTCTTGAGGAATACACGTAAAAAGGTCCACAACATCCAAAGTGATAACTAGAGGTGTCAACCTGATTAGAATTATTAATATGCCGTAAAAAATCCCAAGAATCCTTTAACACATTAAGATGTTCGATCACCACGTTCTTGAGATGTACATCTACATATTTTGCCAGTGGAGCAGTAATAGAACCCTCCACAGGTACAATAGGTCTGAGAGGAGGGGTCATCAGGATTTTTGTGGACCTTTGGTATACCAAAAATACAAGGCACTTTGGGTTGTTCAACATGTAAATAATTATATGTTTCCAGATCAATAAGCCCCTCTAAAACTAAATCATTCAAACAGAGGGAAAGTAGAATCTGACATTGTTGTTGCTTTTTCTGAATCTAGCTTGGCCCCTGATTCTTTACCTCCTGCTCCCAGAAAACCTGATTGATATTACAGGGTTCCTGACTCTCACAAGGTCCTTTTGAAAAATCCTACTGCGGATCCTGAGACTATTTCACAGGGACCCAAGGGCATTAAAGCTACTACTGCCAAAAATCCTACCCCCTCTGATAGAGACTCCAGGGCACTGGATAGATCGGGTAAGAAGGTATACACTTCTGCAACTTTGGCCATTAGGGCCCTAAACTGCCAGTTTCACATGTTGAAGTATCAGCAGCATATTAATGGATTGCTTAAACAAAAAATTATGTTGATTCCTGATTGTGCTGAAAGTAAGGACTTACAGGATTTAATGCATTCTGCTGAACAAATTGGAAAACGTACTTTGCAATGTGGTTTTGATTCACTAGAGGCATCTTGCAGGGCTGCTGTAACTGCGTCTGTACTTAGAAGGCATGCTTGGCTTAAGGAGCAATCCTAGCCAGATCGTGTTAAAACTAAATTAATGGATGCTCCCTTAAATCAGGACTGCCTGTTTGGCAACAAAGCAGAAGTTCTTAAATGGAGGAAAAAGCTAAATCATTGCAAACTATTAAAGATCTTTTACTAATACAACCTCCAAGATTTAGTAGGCATTGGCCTTCTAAGAACTGGTCCTTTCCTGCCTCTTCCAGACCTTCTCAGTCCAAACCCAGATCCAGCAGAGCACCCAGGCTTCAGTCCCAAGGTAGGCACAGGACTAAGCCTTGGGGGGCCTCCACTTCCAAATCTGTGAGTAATAAAACTCTCCCTATGGTAAACTGTCTCAGTGACTTCTTTTTAAAACCTCCAAGCACTTCTCAACTGACTGCCCTTTTTTGGGGGGGGGGGGTTTGCTCTTGATGCAAAGAACTGGAAACTCATTACCCAGGACAAATGGGTTTTAAATAGTGTCCCAAGGATACAGATTTCACTTCCACACGTTACCAACACCAAGTGGTTGGCCAGATCTACCCCCAAATCAGTGGGCAGAGGCCCAAAAGCAAGTACTCTCCCTCCTAAGCATAGGAGCTATTCAGTTGGTACCAGAAGAGGAAAAGGGACAAGGTTTCTACTCAAGACTTTTCCTGATACCCAGAAAAGTCGATTCATGGCATCCTATCCTGGACCACCGGTCTACTCTAAACAACGTTTTGCTGATTCCAAAATTCAAGATGCTGACTTCACCAGTTGCTTCCTATGCTAGGCAAAGATGCCTGGTTGGCAACAATGGATTTAAAGGAAGCATACCTGCACATCCCAGTCAGGGAATCTTTCAGAAGATACCTACGCTTCAAAGCAGGCAACACGCGTTCTCTGCACTACCTTTTCGCTTATCAACTGCACCCATGGTAATCACAAGGTGCCTAGCTTCAGTCAAAGAAATATTCAAATATACCCATACCTGGACGATTGTCTAATTCAGGCAGAATGCCAGGACATGCTTTTGAATCATCTGGCCTTTGTGCAAAGGGTGCTAACTTGTCTGGGGTAAACCATAAACAAAACAAAATCACACCTGGTACCCTGTCAACAAATTATATTCCTGGGAGCAAGCTTGAATACAACTTCCCAGATGGCTTTCCTCACGCCAGAGAAACAAACTCATTTGATAACCTACTTCAAGCAAGTGGCCACAAAAACCTTGCTATCTGCAAGGGAAATACTACAAGCCTTTGGGGTTCATGGCCTCCTGCATTCTTCTAATTCCATATGCAAGACTGCATATGAGGAAACTACAATGGTACCTAAAAAGCCTATGATGTCAATATTTTCAGGATCTAGAAGCAATGATTCCTATCATACCTTGCCTACGCCTAGAGTTCGTTTGGTGGGCAGAGGACTGCCACCAAAATGAGGGACTACGATTCACACTACCCCCTGCCGCCCAAACTCTAACAACAGACGCATGAGACTGGCAGGGAAGTGCATTCAGGGCAAATGGAACCCAAGTCAAATGCACCTGCATATCAATCAATCAAAAAGAAAGGTTAGCTGTACAGAATGCTTTGACAGCCTTCAAGGACCACGTTCTTCCAGGACAATTAATAGTAAAGACGGACACCACTGTTATGTGGTACATAAACAAGCGAGGGTACCCATTCTTACCCCCTTTGCAGACCAGCCATGGTATTGTGGAACACAGCCTTGAGCTACCAAGTGCATCTACAAGCTCAATTCCTGCCAGGAAAACTGAATACACTGGCAGATGGACTAAGCAGAAACCTCATGGACCCACACGAGTGGAAACTGGAACCAAGGATTTTCAATATGTTGACAAGCAAATAGGGGAGCCCGGATATAGACCTGTTTTCCTCCCCCCAGAACTATCAATTGGACAAATTTTGCACAAGGACTCCCCACAAGCAAGCATGGAAAGTGGATGCTCTGTCCTTCAGCTGGAAAAACCTTTCGGTTTGTGCCTTTCCTCCTCTGCCTCTGTTCTCCAAAGTACTACTAAAGATCAAACAAGACAAACCAAGGACAATTTTAATTGCTCCAGACTGGCCACACCAACACTGGTACCCCCTATTGCGCAGTGTCACTGTTGGCCCCATGGCACCTGCATCAGACCCCCTACCCTGTTGTCTCAGCAGGAGAACCAGATTCTGCACCCTCAGCTTCAAACACTGAACCTAGCAGCCTGGCTAATTTCCTAATCTCTCTTTTACCATCCCTCAGTAAACAAGTTAAAGGATATCATCTTAGAGGCCTGGAACCAATCTCAAGATATAAAGCACAGCAGCGCCCCATTTACCTCAGATTTTACAATACTTAACTGAGATGCTTCACAAGGGCCTGTCTTTTTCCTCCATCAAAATGCACACCTCAGCCATTTCAGCTCTTTGTAACACAAAACCTCCCCTCTTCTCTCATCCACTGCTCAGGCAGTTCCTCCGAGGGGCCAGAAAATTTAAGACCACCCAGGAGAGCTCCAACTCCAGCCTGGGACCTTAACTTTGTATTGGAGAAACTCACTCTTCCTCCTTTTGAGCCAGCTGCTACTGCAGATTTAAAATTCCTTTCCTGGAAAACAGCTTTCCTTTTAGCAATCACTTCAGCTAGAAGGGTATCTGAATTACAGACCCTTATGGCAGTGGAGCCTTTCATTATCTTTCATGCGGGGCAGGGTGTCCCTCAGAACCAGTCCCTCCTTCATGCCCAAGGTGTGGTATCCAGTGTGGCTCTTAATCAATCCATCCATTTGCCAACCTTCTTTCCTAATCCACAGAACAAAGGGGAATGGATACTGCACTCCTTAGATGTGCACAGGCAACTTGGATTCTACTTGGACAGGACTAAACCTCAAAGGAAATCTGAACTGCTGGTGGCATTTTCTGCAGGGACAGAGGGGAAGGCTATTTCAAAGCAAACCATTTCTAAATGGATAGGCCATTGCATTCATTTATGCTATAAGCACCATGGAAAACCTATCCCACAGGGCATCAGACCCCACTCAACCAGGGCTGCATCAACCTCTACAGCCTTTCTCAGAGTGTCCCTACCAGGAACATCCTAGAAGCTGCTACCTGGATTTCCGTACATACTTTCACCAAGCATTACCATTTGCCAATTTTCTCTAAATCCAGAGCTGGCTTTGCCACTGCAGTTTTGCAGGGCCTTGTAGCTGGTCCTAATGCTATCTAAATTCCTCCTCCCATCCTTGGCTTTGGGAATCTACCCAAATGTGATGACTGCAACAGTGAAACACAAAGAACATAGTACAGTTGTGTACACTTACCATAAATGTAGATGTTCGAGTGTATTCACTGTTCTAGTCTTGCGTACCCTCCCTCCAGCCCCCTGTCTTCTTTTGACTATACCTCTACTCTCCTTTACTATGCTTAAAAGCTTTTTGGTGTATGCTTTTTTGTTGGTTGTATAACCTTGTATTTTTATATATTTAATTGCTTCCCATTGGGGGGCACCTGACATCTGGGGCAAGAAAAACTGATGTAATGGCGTTAGCTGCATGTTTTTTATCCCTGACCTGACGTTACAGAAGAAGAAACAGCAACCGACGCAGGACCCAAGACTTTGTTAATCCGGCCGACTGAGGGCTACTGCAAGCAGATAACCCAAATGTGATGACTGCAACAGTGAATACACTCAAACATCTACGTGTATGGTAAGTATACACAACTGTACTTTCTAAGGGCTGGTGCATGTAGATGTCAATTTTATGGCCCACATTCTCCTAGCCACATCAGATAACCCACGCACCCTACAGTGACTGAAATCTTTTGTATACTGGCCAGACATTCGGGTAGCAAGAGGAGTAAACCCATATGTGATGAATACTGCAACATGGAAGAGGAGGATATCTATGGTTATGGTAAGATTTTAACTAATTTTCTTTCCTAAGACTAGCTCAGCAAAACGGGCATGCTCAGTGCAGTATAAGGGTGAGTCAGCAAAACCCAAGTCAAGTCTTATTGTTAAACTGCTGAAATTATGGTGTCAATCATGAGTCTAAGAGAGAGAAGTGCTTAGCAGTTGATTATCAATGCCACAAGTGTAAAAAATGGAACCACTTTCAAAAGTTTTGTAAATCAAGCAAGCCTCATTCAGTTAAGAAAGGTCACTCAATTTCATTATGTAGAAAGCTGCAATCCTACTTTCTATGTAGATGGTGGGTCAGCAGTCGGTGAAAAGGTTAATGTAGTAGATTTGTTGGCAAAGAAAAAAGTATTTTGTACTGTCCTGATCAATGGTAAACCCATGGAGCTCAAAGCAGACACTAGTTTAAAGTGTAATGTAAATGTCAGCAGAAACATTTGCTAGAGTGAGAGCTGGTGAGCAACTTAATTTCTCTTAAGTGTGCAAAGTTTGTTGCTTATGGAGGTGAAGAGATTCAAACAGAAGACTTAGTAATGCTTTCATGCTATTCTGCTGGGAACAGTTACAGTCTACAATTGTATGTAGTCAGAAGACATGTGCAGTCGTCATTAGGTCTCAGAGACAGTTTAAGAATGAAGCTACTTTTTTTTTTTTTTTTTTACCAAAGAAGTCCATCATGTAAGCACACGTCCCAGTTCCAGCTTCATTGATGGTATTTCCTCATAGTATGCTGATGTTTTCGATGACAAGCTAGGCCAACTTCCAGCTCTGTACTCTATGAAAGTAGACCCAGTGGGCAGACCAGCAAGGAGATTTCCAATAGTTAAGCAGGACAAAGTCAAGGTCCAGTTAGACAAGGTGGTGCAGCAAGGTGTGATCTGTCCAGTCACAGAACCACCTGAGTGGGTGTATCCATGGCAGCTGCTCATAAGAAAAATTCATATGAACTCAGAATATGCGTTGACCCAAGAGACTTGAACAAGGCATTAAAGAGACCTCATCATCCTATGCGTACAGTCAAGGAGATTGCCACCCTCATATCATATGCCATTGTTTTTCTGTCTTGGATGCAAAGAGTTCATTTTGGCATGAAATGCTTGATTGAAAATCTTCACTACTGACTACATTCAGTACCCTATTTAGTAGATACAGATTCCTCAGAATGCCTTTTGGAATAAATTCTGCCAGTGATGTCTTTCATCATGCAATGGAGCAAAGTTTTTGGGCTAAAAGTGTGCTGTAATAGTAGATGATTTACTGGTTGGAGGCAATGGTGAAGCAGAGCATTACAGAAACCTCAGGAAAGTTCTGGACAGTGTGTGTTAAGTGAACTTGAAGCTCAGTCCACTGAAATGTAAATTAAGGCTACCAGAAGTTACTTACGCAAGTCATTTATTTACTTGTACAGGCTTACAACCAGACCCTTCCAAACAAGCAGCCATTCTTGAGATGCCAGCTCCAAACAATGTCGAAGCCTTGCAGCGTTTTCTTAGTATTGTTAACTATTTAGGCACATTAATCCCTAACTTTAGTGAGTTGTTAGTGCCTTTAAGAGAGCTGATATGCAAAAATGTTGCCTGGTTATGGTTGGGACAACACCAGAAAGCATTTGATAACCTCAAACAGCAAACTGCCAGCCCTCCTACATTAAGGTGCTGTTGATGTCCACAAACCAGTAGTTCTTTCCTGTGATGCTTCAAAGTTCGGTCTTGGTGTAGTTATTCTTCAAGAGGGCAGACCTGTTGCCTGTGCACCTAGATCTCTTACCCAAACTGAGATGCAACATGCTCAAATTGAGAAGGAACTTTTGGCAATTGTGTTCGAATGTTCAAAGTTTCGTGATTCGAGCTATCCAAGTCAAAACTGATAATCAACCATTAGTCACTATTTTACATTATAGCATTGATAAAGGCTACAACATAGCCGAAACCGGTATGCTGTCTGATTATGGGTTCATATACTGTTTTTCTTTATATGAACTAGCTTAATAATAAAGCTGTTTTTTGGTGGAGCGAACCACACGTGCTGGCTCATTTTTTGGATTCGTTGACTATTTTAAAGAAGCCTATGTATACAGCTCCAGCAAGACTACAGAGAGTGATGTTTAGATTACAAAACTACAACTTCAAAATGGTCTATACAAAAGGCAAACTTCTTTATCTGGCTGATACGTTATCCAGATCACCAAGAAATACCACAGAACAGCTTGATGCAGAGAAGTTTGACTTTAATGTTATGGAAGTGCATCATTTTTCTACCACGAGACTTGATGAGCTTAGAGATCATGCAAAGGCTGATCCCAGTTTTGCAGAAGCTCAACCCACTTCATCAGTGTTGGATGGCCATCAAAGGAATCTTGCATACTGCCAGAAGTGCAGCCTTATTTTCCATACAAAGATGAGATGCTATTGGAAGATGCTATCATTTTCAAAGGTCCAAAGTTGTTATTCCTACTTCCTTACAACATGTATACATTCAGATTTTGCATCGTGGCTACCCAGTTTCCGTAGCTGCCAAAAGAAGGGCGAGAGAACTAGTGTTTAGGCCTTCTGTAGAAAGACTAAATGTTTTTATCTTGTTCATTATGTAATAGTAATAAACCGCATTTGCAAAAAGAACCACTTCAGCTAAGTCAAGTTACTGAACTATCTTGGTCAGCAGTAGCCACTGATTTATTTGAGTGGAACAACAATCAGCATTACTTCGTGTTTGGTAGACTCTTATTTGAACTGGTTTGAGATCAATTTGCTACCTAACCTAACATCCAGTGCTGTTTAAGTTGAAATGTCTTTTCTCAGTCCATGGTAGTCCACACTGTTTTCTGACAACGGTACCCAGTTTACCAGTCAATTGTTTCAGAGATTTGCAAAAGGTTGGGAAGTCATCTGTGTTACTAGTAGTCTGGAATACCTGCAGTCAAATGGCCTTGCTGAATGCTCAGTACAGAGTGCAAAGCAATTACTAAAGAGGTCAAAGCATGACAGTACAGGTATCTTCTTGAATTTACTTAATCTCAGAAGTGTATACCCTGTGGCAGTCTACTTGGCTTGCCTGCTCAGAGCAATGAGCAATCAAAGCCCAACTTTTTAAAAAGCGTTTTCAGAAGTCCAGCTGTGATAAAACAAGCAGATTTCTTTGTCCATTAAAAGGAGAGAGAGTGAAGATACAAATGGCGAAAGGCTTTAATCTAATTGGTCAAATGAGAGGTATATGTGCCAAGCCGAGATCCTACTTAGTGGAATCTGAGGGTGTAGAATACAGGAGTAACCGCGGGCATCTTCTTCCAGTGTCTGAATCACTTTTGCAGCATCGTACCTGTGATACAAACTAGATTTTAGAGCAACCCTGACAATGTGCGTACTGAAGAAAATGTGTCCTACCCATTTCCATTCCTGTCGTCGTCCCAGATGCCCCCAAAGATGAACATTCCTTGAAGACAGTCCCCGTTGTTGGATCCAGTCCTGATTTGTGTGTTACATGATCAGATCGTACTTCTAAACCTAGTGTAAAATACACAGTAACCTGAACACGATTGTTTTATATGTTTAAGTTTGTACGTTTTGTGTGCGTTTAATTTTGTGTGATTGCATGTCAAAGAATTAGTTCTGTATAATTGCATGTCAAAATTACATTTCTGTATAACTGCATGTCAGTGAATACTGTTTGATGTATGATCAGTTTCTCAGGGAGGATGTAGAACGGTGCATGTGTTGTACCTTTAAGAAGCATTTCCAGGTGTAGGCATGTGTATATAAGTAGTGAACAAGTGCAGGCAGCAGTGCCATTTTGAGACAACAGCCAGTGTTAACATGTATGAGTGTGGTAGTCAGTCTGTTTATATGTTTGTTTAAGTTTGTTAACAAGCCTCATTCCTCATGTGTTTGTGTGTAATAAAGCAGCTTGAACCGAACCCACAACGGTTTGTTTTATCCTGACTGGATGTGCAACACTTGTTATACATCTTTTGGTAGTAATCCTTAAAGGTCAGTAATGTTTTTACTGGTTCACTAGTAGTTTGACCTGGCTAATGTTTGATTTTTGAAATTAACCTTTCTACCCAGTTATGTCAGGCCAGCTGCCAGAAAGTCAAATTTAATTTGTGAAATTTCAAAATATTTTTTTCTGTAACAATTTAATGACTTTTTGGTTTCCTGTCAGTCATACACTGAGTATTGCAAGCAAACCCCTTTTCTTTTAGCATCGGTCTTACTTGTTCTATAACTTTCTAACCTCACTTACCGCTGTTTTTTTTTCTTGCTCTGACTTAACCCAGTGTAATCCACATCATCTCTTTAATGTGTTGTAATGTCTTTAACTGCTCACAACTCTGTTCCTTAAACAGTTTAATTTGAAGCAGCTGTGTCGGGACTATTAGTGTCGGCACATATAATCCTTAAACTCTTGTCTTAATTCAGGTTGAACTAGACTGTGATATTTAAAGAAATGATCCCAGTGATTTTTTTTTATTATAAAACCAAACAGTTCCCCTCAGAGTAACTGTAACCTGGTGTGTGCATGTCCACACTGCAGAATGTATAAATGTGTTTTTGTATTTTATTACGGCAGTCAGTGTGGAGTACTCTGTCATAGGATTAACTCCAGTGGCTGAGCTGCTGTCACCTTACCTTGGTTGTCTCTGCATACTAGGTAGAGGTAGTGTCCACCTACACTATCTTCACTTCTTTCTTGCCCTCTTCTTGAATGTCAACAGGAAAGGCCTTGGTAAATCCTCTGAAACAAACCTGTAATAAAAGAGATAGGAAAGTGTCCAGTTGGAGATCTTTGTTGAATCTTGTATGTAGTTGACTTTGTTTTTGCCTGTTCTTGTGTATTTTTTTGTGCAATGAATACCTAACTTTGTGGTGTTGGGTGTCTGCCCCCTACCCCCTGAAAAATTTGAGAGATGGATCCTGGGTAAAAAATAAATAAAATTTGATATATTTTTCCTCCTCTCTCTCGTACTCCGACTACTGCCACATTAGTAGGCTTTAACTAAGTTTTCTAAAATGTGCTTCAGAATCTGCACTGTAAAACTGGATTTTTAAGATGTCCTTAAAAAGTCAAGAGAAGTGTGTTTATATTACTGTGTTGTGATTGAGAAAAGTGGGGAAGCCACCCTCCTCCAAAAGGTCTGTTACTAGTGGTGACCAACAGGGCTCTGTACTAGGAACTGCCCTGTTCAGAATATACTTCTGTGAAAGTCAAGGAAGATGTAAAGGGCTTTAGGCTGACTGAATTTGAATTTGGTGACTGTAAGCCAGGTGTAATCACGGAATCCTCCAAAGATCTACATGTCCACCAGGAAGGTGTGAAACGTACAAAAAAACAAATGACTAGTGCCGAAGCCATGGCCTTAAAATTCAGAACAAAAAAGTTTATAATTGTACTGTTTGGGAAAACAACCCCTCTAAATTACAACATAGATAACACTCTCCTAAGACTAAACACAGTGATATTAAGGGAGAGTAATTTATTTATTTTTTGCTTCATAGTTTATTACAGTCCCATCTGGCCAGGCCAGAAATGGAATAACAGCTAAGAACACCACCGGGGAGTTTTCATTCTTTTCTTACATTATTTAAGGGATGATGTTCATTGTGCATACAGCTGCAGTAATCACAGATGGGTTTTCTGCCGTCAGGCGGTCCCTCGGTCGGCCGAATTCCAAAGTCTTGGTCCGGCGTCGGTTGTCGTCGCTCTCTCTTCTGACGTCAGAGAGGCCAGAGTATATAAGACACAGCCAACGCCATGTTCTTCTGTCTTTTTTGCCGCGCGGTGCCCGAAGCAGAAGCAGTTCGCAAGTGCCGGTCGGCCAGCTCCTGAATTACGAAAATTTTGGAAACCGAAGTCTTCATTAAAGCTAAGTACCCCATTGGGGAAACTTTTCTTGCCTCTGACCGATGTCAGAAAAAGTTAATAATTATATTTCTTGTGGGAAGCAAATACCGCATAAGGATTTCCATTCCCTCTGCATACCTTGTTTGGGCCCAGACCACGACGTCTCGGGCTGTCGCTTTTGCGCTACCTTCAATAAATGCACTATTAAGCGTCGGGCGGAGTTCGCCCAACACTACTTTGGTAAAGCTTTTGATTATAAAATGTCGTCGGACACTCAGACTACCGTTTTGTCCAAAAAATGCAAGGAAAAGGACCGACACGCGAGGCCCGTGGTCCCCGCCGACACCACGCCAAAACAGGCTACACGTGGTCCGGTTCTCAGCGAGACGCCTTTGCAGTCCCTGACTACCGATGACACTCCTTTGGCAGTGTCCTCTGTACCCGAGACCGCTGGGACCTCAGCCCTTTCCCAGACTACAACCGAAGCCTTTGCTAATGTTGAGCCTACTAATGTGGACAGGTCCACCTCCACCCATGGTGTATTTAGGCCCTCATCTTCTTTTTCAATTAAGGCCTTTACTAAATCCAAAGCAGCCAGGCATCCCACGAGGCCTGTTGCACAGGGCCCATCTCCAGGTCCCATGCCTAAAAAACAGATGCTTAAAATGGCTGAGGATTTAATTACTCTTATCAGAGGTTCTCAATCCCCTCCAGACAAGAGACCCAGAGTGGAGGAAGATTCTCCCTCTTCTGATCTGGGATCCATTTTATCAGAACATTCTGATGCAGAGGAACACTCTTACTCTCCTTTTGAGGATTCGGATGCAGAACAGTCCATTCCTTCTGTATCTCCTCCTGAGGATTTTTTCCTTTGGGGAAACCTTGCACACCTTGAGGGAACACTTCCATTGGGAAGGCCAAGACTTTTCAGATTCCAAGAAAAGACTTAGGGAATTTCTTTTGTTACCTCAACACAGACCTCTGGCTATACCCTCTGTTTTGGACATACTGGATGATGTCTATTCAGAGGCTTGCCTTAACCCAGATTCTCTGCCTCCTGCACCAGTCAAACCTGATAGGTATTACAGAGTACCCAGCTCTCACCAATTTCTCTTCAAAAGCCGTAATGCTGACCCTGAAACCATTTTACAAGGCCCCAAGGGATTGAAGGCCTCCACTGCTAAGAATCCACTTCCTGCAGAAAGGGAATAAAGATCTTTAGAAAGGTGGGGTAAAAAGGTATATACCTCGGCCACCCTAGCCATGAGGGCCTTAAACTGTCAGTTTCATATGATTAAATATCAACAGTTCCTGTTATCACAATTAAGGAACAAAATGTCTCAACCTGAACAACCAGATTTAAAGGAGTTACAGGATATGATGCATAGTGCAGAGCAAGTGGGTAAACACACCTTACAATGTGGTTATGATGCCCTAGAGGCTTCAAGTAGAGCGGCTGCTACGGGATCAGTCATTCGCAGACATGCTTGGCTTAGAGAACAAAACTTGCCTGATCATGTGAAAGCTAAACTTCTAGATGCTCCTTTACAAAAGGATATGCTGTTTGGTACTAATGCTGAGGAGATATTACGGAAGATGGAAGAAAAAGCCAAATCCATGCAAACTGTCAAAACCTTTTTCCAGGTCCAACCACCACGTTTTAGCAGAAATTGGCCTTCAAAGAACTGGTCCTTTCCAGACGCTGACAAGCCCCAAAGAGGTAGATACAGACGCAAAAGGGGCAGAGGCAATCACAAGGATTATATAGGGGACGACAATGGCAAACTCCAGCACCAAGAGGTGGCGAGGACAGTGCACAACAATACAGGAAGCAAACCCAATGACTCCCTCATTTCCATGCCAAGCACGTCTCAGCTGGCAGCACCTTTGGGAGGAAAGCTAGCATTATTTGCAAACAATTGGCATATCACAACAGACAAATGGATCCTGGACATTATAAACAGAGGCTACAAATTTCATTTCCACACTCTTCCAAAAATGAGAGGCATGCCAAACCTGCCACAGAATCAAAGGGCAGAGGCACAACTACAAATTTCAAAGCTCTTAAACATGAGAGCTATTCAAGAGGTACCTTCGCACGAACAAGGTCAAGGTTTTTATTCAAGGCTTTTTCTGGTACCAAGGAAAGGAACCAACTGGAGATCCATTTTGGACTTAACCATCCTAAACACATTTCTACTCGTACCAAAATTCAAGATGCTCACATTACAGCAACTTCTTCCCATGCTGGGCAAGGAGTTTTGGCTGGTAACATTGGACCTCAAGGAGGCATACCTGCATGTCCCAATCAGACAAAGCTGCAGAAGATACCTCAGATTTTTTGCAGGTTCAATCCACTATCAATTCTCTGCATTGCCCTTTGGCTTATCTACTGCGCCCAGAGTATTCACAAAGTGCCTGGCATCAGTGATTGCCTACTGCAGACTTCAAGGGATACAAATTTACCCTTATTTGGACGACTGCCTGATCCAAGCGGACAGCAAGCACATACTTCTGGAACATCTGACATATGTGACACGGCTATTGCATGCCCTGGGATACACAATCAACAAAGAGAAATCAAGGCTAACACCATCTCAGAAAAGAACCTTCCTGGGTGCCAACTTGGACACAAACACCCAGATGGCCTATCTTACGCCAGAAAAACAAGGGCAACTATCTCAATACTTCAAAATACTAGCAAAAAGTACCAGGCTTACTGCAAGGAATATCCTGCAGGCTCTGGGATTCATGGCATTTTGCATTCTTTTAATCCCATGTGCAAAGCTGCATTTGAGGAAATTTCAGTGGTACCTAAAAAACCTATGGTCTCAACACAGTCACAGTTTGGAAACAATAATACCAATAATTCCATGTTTGCAAAAGGAATTTCTATGGTGGGCCCAAGCATGTCAAGCAAACACAGGCCTCCCATTCTGCAAGCCTCAAGCAGAGCAAGTTATCACAACAGACGCCTCAGATTACGCTTGGGGGGCGCACATGACGGACAGGTGCATCCAGGGCAAATGGTCCCAAAAAGAAAAGCACCTCCACATCAATCAAAAAGAAATGCTAGCAGTAATAAATGCAATTACAGCTTTCAAGGACTTCCTGCATCCAGGACAATTACTCATAAGGACAGACAACACCACAGTAATGTGGTACATAAACAAACAAGGAGGAACACATTCATACCCCTTGTGCAGACTAGCCATGACCCTTTGGAACTTGGCTCTGGAATGGCAAATCGAACTTCAAGCACAGTACCTGCCAGGATTGGAAAACACACTGGCAGACAAATTAAGCAGAAATATGACAGAGCCACACGAATGGAAGTTACATCCGCAGGTGTTTGCAGAAATAACCCGTGTGTGGGGGAGGCCAGACATGCATCTTTTTGCCTCCCACAGGAATCATCAATTGGAAAAGTTTTGTTCGAGGACCTTTCATCCAAAGGCCTGGAGAGTGGACGCCGTTTCATTCAGTTGGACAGCATGGACAGTTTACGCATTCCCACCTCTGCCTCTTCTGCCCAAGGTACTTTTGAAAGCAAGAGCTGACAGACTGAAGATGATACTGATTGCTCCAGATTGGCCAAGGCAACACTGGTACCCATTGCTGAGGAGCCTAACACATACTCCTCCCTGGTCCCTGCCTCTAATGCCACTTCTGCTGACTCAGCACAGTTACAAAACTCTGCACAGTCAGCTGAAAACACTCAATCTCGCTGCATGGAAAATTCCTTAACACCACAACAGACCCTACTCTCCAAGGAGGTGCAGGAATGTCATTTTGGAGGCCAGAAGACCATCAACTAGAAAAGCTTACTCTGCAAACTGGAAGCGGTTTTGTTCTTGGAATGCGAAAAAAGGCCAGGACCCTAGAAAACTGAACTTGCCTCCGGTATTACAGTATCTAGCTGAGCTGCTGCACAGTGGACTTTCATTTTCTTTCATAAAAATCCATGCCTCAGCTATTTCTGCAGAATACAACACGGATCCTCCTTTATTTTCTCACCCACTCTTACGACAGTTCCTCAGAGGGGCTAAGAATATTAGACCACCAAGGAAACAACCAATACCAGCCTGGGATCTTAATTACATACTAGAAAAATTAACATTGCCTCCTATTGAACCAGCTGCCTCAACAGAATTGCAATATTTGTCCTGGAAAACTGCCTTCCTTCTGGCTATCACTTCAGCTCGTAGAGTTTCGGAATTACAGGCCCTCATGGCGGTGCAGCCTTTTCTCATTTTCCATCAGGACAGGGTCTCCCTTCGTACCAACCCATCTTTTATGCCTAAAGTGGTATCTAGGGTAGCTTTAAATCAAGCCATACACCTTCCTACCTTTTACCCCAATCCTCAAAATAAAGGGGAAAGGCTGCTACATTCCTTAGACATCCATAGGCAGCTACGTTACTATTTGGACAGAACAAAGTCCTTCAGGAAATCAGAACAACTCTTTGTGTCCTACGCTGTAGGTGCTCAAGGGAAGCCAGTTTCCAAGCAGACTATTTCAAAGTGGATAGGCCACTGCATACAGTTTTGTTATTCCTATCATGGGAAATCTGTTCCTACAGGGATCAGATCACACTCCACCAGGGCCACAGCTACCTCTACAGCCTTCCTCAGAGGAGTTCCTACCAAAGGTATTCTGGAGGCAGCCACTTGGAGTTCTGTACATACCTTCACAAAACACTACCACCTGCCTTTATATTCCAGAACAAGAGCAGGCTTTGCCACTGCTGTTTTGCAGGGCATTCTGGCTCAACCCAGTTCCTCCTAGTACCTACCACCCTGTGCGTAGCTTTGGGATTCTACCCATCTGTGATTACTGCAGCTGTATGCACGATGAACATAGTACAGTTTTGTACCTACCATAAATGTAGATGTTCGAGTGCTAGCACAGCTGCAGTACAGGTTTCCCTCCCTCCTTCCCCACTTGGTAAAGGCATGGGGCCTAACAACCTCTTCATACAGCCTGACTGGGTTATCCTTCTAAGGTTTATTTGCTTGCAACCACTGTTTTTGGATTATATTGCATTACATGTATACGCATATAAGCATAATTTATGTATTGCCTTCTTTCGGGGGGCACCTGACATCTGGGGCAAGAAAGACTGAAGAACATGGCATCGGCTGTGTCTTATATACTCTGGCCTCTCTGACGTCAGAAGAGAGAGCGACGACAACCGACGCCGGACCAAGACTTTGTAATTCGGCCGACCGAGGGACCGCCTGATGCCAGAAAACCCATCTGTGATTACTGCAGCTGTATTAGCACTCGAACATCTACATTTATGGTAGGTACAAAACTGTACTTTCTTTGTGTTTCACTGTTGCAGTCATCACATTTGGGTTATCTGCCCGCAGGTATCCCTCAGCTGGCCTGAATACCAGAATCTTCGGATTTCTGTGTTGGCTGCTGTCGCTTCTTCCATGTCAGGTCGTCCGGGGGTATAAAACATGCAGTTTGCAAGTGCCGGTCGGCCATCTCCTGAAGTTTTCAATTTCGAGTTTCAGACCCAAAGTCTTCAAAAAAAGATAAAATACCCCATTGGGGATCCTTTTTCTTGCTCTAACCGATGTCAGTAAAAGTTAACAATTGTCTTGCCTTTGGAAAGCAAATACCTCATAGAGATTTTCATTCTTAGTGCATCCCCTGTTTAGGTCCAGACCATGACGTCCCGCGCTGTCAGTTTTGTGCCTTGTTCAGTGCCCGAACTATTCGTCGTCGGGCTGTTTTTCCAGCCAGTTACTTTCGTACTCTATCGCCGTACTCCGAAATGGCTTCGTTAAGCCATCCGACTACCGATCCTCCGATAAAATGTAAGGATAAAGACAGAGACAGCCCGCATAGGTCCAAAACTGCCGACGACGCTTCCGCTAAGCTAGTCGCCACTCCGCCGGTACTCAGTGAGGCACTTTCGCAGCCCCTGATGCCCACTACTTCAGATTTGCAGGCCTCTACTGAGACCCATTCGGAGTCCGGTATGCCAAGAGATGCTTCTTCAACTATGGATCCTGCGGATGTCTCTACCTTGGATGGGTCTGGAGCCGCTGTGCAGGCACCGGTTTCTGAGGGTGTATTCAGGCCTACAGACATTCATATTAAACAGACGCCATAGTTTCCATCCAGAAGTTCCAAATTCCTCTGGCCAAAAACTCGCATTATGCCTAGAAAACGGACGACTAAACTGCAGACTCAGGCCCATATGCCTCAAAAACAAATGCTTAGAATGGCTGAATACCTTATTACCTTAATTAGGGCAAGCCAGCCTTCCCCCTTTAAGAGACCTAGAACTGATTTTCTTTCTGATTCTTATGATCAGGAATCTGATATTTATGCTCCTCCTGTTTACCAGGATTTGCCCTTATCTACTTATGAGGATTCTGATGCAGAGGATTCCATTCCCTCTGCTTCCCCTCCAGAAGATTTTTCTTTCGGTGAAACCTTGCGTACTCTTAGGGAGCATTTCCGCTGGGAAAGCCAGGGGAGTCCAAAAAGAGACTTGGGGAATTCTTACTCCTGCCTCAACACAGGCCTTTAGCTATCCCTCCTGTTCTGGACATTGTAGATGCTTTCTTGGAATCTAGCCTTACCCCAGACACTTTACCTCCAGTTCCCAGAAAACCTGACAGGTACTACAGAGTACCTGACCCTCTCAAGTTCCTCTTCAAGAATCCTTCTGTGGATCCAGAGACCATTTCCCAAGGACCAAAAGGCATTAAGGCTACTGCTGCCAAAAATCCTACCCCTTCTGATAGAGATTCTAGAGCCATAGACAGATGGGGTAAGAAGGTGTACACTTCTGCTACTTTCACTATTAGGGCTTTAAATTGCCAGTTTCATATGTTAAAGTATCAGCAGCATATTATGGGACTACTTAAACAGAAAATTATGTTGATTCCTGACTGTGCTGAACACAAAGAATTGCAATATTTAATGCATTCTGCAGAACAAGTTGGTAAACATACTTTGCAGTGTGGTTTTGACACTTTAGAAGCATCTTGCAGGGCTGCTGTCACTGGGCCTGTACTTAGAAGGCATGCTTGGCTTAAGGAACAAAACTTGCCAGATCATGTTAAAGCTAAATTACTGGGTGCTCCCTTAAACCAAGACCGCCTTTTTGGCAACAAAGCAGAAGTCGTCCTCTAAAGGATGGAGGAAAAAGCTAAATCTATGCATACTGTTAAAGATTTCCTACAAGTACAGCCTCCCAGATTCAGTAGGCATTGGCCTTCAGAGAACTGGTCCTTTCCAGTCCCTTCCAGGCCTTCAGTCCAAACTCAGGAGCAGCAGACCACCTAGGCTACAGTCTGAGGCTACGCACAGATCTAAGCAGTGGGGGGCTCCCACTTCCAAAGCAGGGAGTACTAAGCCACCCCCTTACAGAAAAATGGCACAATGACTTAACCTTAACCCTTCCAAGCCCTGCTCAACTACCTGCTCACTTAGGAGGAAAGCGTGCCCTGCGTGCAAAAAACTGGGAACACATTACCCAGGACAAATGGGTTTTGAACATAGTTTCCCAAGGATACAGATTCCACTTCCATACACTACCAACCCCAAATGGTTGGCCAGACCTACCCCCAAATCAGTGAGTGGAGGCCCAGCAGCAGGTTCTCTCTCTTCTCAGTTTCAGGGCTATTCAGCCTTTCCCAGCAGAACAAAGGGGGCAAGGTTTTTATTCAAGACTTTTTCTGGTACCCAGAAAAGACAACTCCTGGCATCCTGTCCTGGACCTCTCTATTCTCAACACCTTTCTGGTGGTTCCAAAATTCAAAATGCTAACTCTTCAACAGCTTCTTCCTATGTTAGCCAAGGATGCCTGGCTGGCAACCCTAGACTTAAAGGAAGCTTACCTGCACATCCCAATAAGAGGATCCTGCAGACAATACCTACGTTTCAGGGTGGGCTCCATGCACTTTCAGTTCTCTGCACTTCCCTTTGGCTTATCTACTGAGCCCAGGGTGTTCACAAAGTGTGTAGCTCCAACCATTGCATTTTGCAGGCAGGGAATTATTCAAACTTACCCATACTATGACGATTGATTCAGGCAGAAAGCCAGGACTTGCTATTACAACACTTGGCATTCATAAAGAAGCTATTAACCTCACTGGGGTACACCATCAACGAAAAGAAATCTCACCTAGTACCCTGCCAACAGATTGTATTCCTGGGCGCAAGCTTGAACACAACTTCCCAGATGGCATTCCTCACTCCGGAGAAAAAAATTTTTGACAAACTACTTCAAACTATTGGCCACAAAACCCCAGTTGTCTGCAAGGAAAATACTGCAAGCTGTGGGGTTCATGGCCTCTTGCATTCTAATTCCATATGCAAGACTGCATATGAGGAAACTCCAATGGTATCTAAAAAGCCTATGGTGTCAACATTCTCAGGACCTGGAAACAATGATTTCTATCATTCCTTGTATGAAGACAGAGTTCCTTTGGTGGGCAGAGGCCTGCTACCACAACAAGGGACTCCCTTTCACTCTACCCCTTGCCACCCAAACCCTAACAGACACATCAGACTATGCATGGGGGCTCACATGGCAGGACAGTGCATTCAGGGCAAATGGAACCCAAGACAGATGCACCTGCATATCAGTCAAAAAGAAATGTTAGCTGTACAGAATGCTCTGACAGCCTTCAAAGACTGTATTCTTCCAGGACAACTATTGGTAAAGACAGACAACACCACAGTTATGGTACATAAACAAGCAAGGGGAACCCACTCATACCCTGTCTGCAGACTAGCCATGGCTCTGTGGAACACAGCCTTGAGCTACCAAGCACACCTACAAGTATAATTCCTCCCAGGCAAACTGCATTCACTGGCAGATGACTTGAGCAGAAATCTCATGAACCCACACGAATGGAAACTATAACCCAAAATATTCAACCTCTTGAACAAATGGGGGACTCCAGAGGTAGACCTGTTTGCTTTCCCCTCAGAACTACCAATTGAACAAATTCTGCACAAGAACTCCCCACAGTCAAGCTTAGAAAGTGGATGCCCTGTCCTTTACCTGGGAAAGTCTCTCGGTTTATGCTATTCCCCCTCTGCCTCTCCTCTCAGAGGTTCTACTAAAGATCAGACAGGACAAGCCAAGGACAATACAGATTGCACCAGACTGGCCACGCCAGCACTGGTACCCCCTCTTGCGCAGTATGACACTGCTACCACCATGGCACCTGCCTCAGACCCCTTCCCTGCTGTCTCAGCAGGCTGGCTAGATTCTGCACCCTCAGCTTCAAACTCGGAACCTTGCAGCCTGGCTAATTCCTTGAGCTCTCCTCTAGCATCCCTCAGTAAACAGGTGCTGGATGTCATTTTGGAGGCAAGGAGGCCTAGTACTAGGAAAATCCTATGCTGAAAAGTAGAAAAGATACTGTTCCTGGAGCCAGGCTCATGAGATGGGCACAACGTTGCCCAGCTTAACTCATATTCTACAGTACTAAACAGAAATGCTCCACAAGAGCCTATCCTTCTCGTCAATTAAAATTTATGCCTCTGTCATCTCAGCACATTATAATACTGAGCCACTCCTCTTCTGTCACCCCTTGCTAAAACATTTCCTTAGATGGGCTACAAATTTAAGACCCCCCAGGAAAGCTTCCCACTCCAGCCTGGGACCTTAACTTTGTATTGGAAAAGCTCACTCTTCCCCCCTTTGAGCCAGCTGCAACAGCAGAGTTGAAATTCCTTTCTTGGAAAACAGCCTTCCTTCTAGCCATCATTTCAGCAGGAAGAGTGTCTGAATTTACAGGCCCCCGTGGCAGTGGAACCCTTCATTATCTTCTATGCGGACAGGGTTTCCCTCATTACTAATCCATCCTTTATGCCTAAGTTGGTGTCTAGTGTGGCCCTAAATCAGTCCATTCATTTGCCTACTTTTTTCTCTAATCCACAAAACAAAGGGGAACGAATGCTGCACTCTCTGGACGTGCACAGACAACTTAGATTCTATTTGGACAGGACTAAGCTTCTCAGAAAATCTGAACAGCTGCTAGTTGGCTTTGCTGCAGGGGCAGAGGGGAAGGCCATTTCCAAATGAGTAGCCCATTGCATTAATTTCTTCTACAAGCACCATGGAAAGCCTACCCCACAGGGGATAAGATCACATTCCACCAGGGCTGCATCTACCTCTGCAGCATTTCTCACAGCAGTTCCTACCAGGGATATCCTAGAAGCTGCTATGTGGAGCTCTGTACATGCCTTCACCAAGCATTACCACATGCCTATCTTTTCTAAATCCAGAGCTGGATTTGCCACTGCAATCTTGCAGGGCTTAATAGCTGGCCCTAATGCTCTTCAACTTCCTCCTCCCTTCCTTAGCTTTGGGAATCAAGCTAAATGTGATGACTGCAACAGTGAAACACAAAGAACATAGTGCAGTTGTTTACACTTACATAAATGTAGATGTTCAAGTGTATTCACTGTTGCAGCCCTGGTTACCCTCCCTCCAGCTGCCTGACTTCTCTTGGTTCTACCTTTCCTTCTTGTTGGTATATTTATTTTTTCTTGTTTATTTGCTTTTTGATGGGGGTGTACATACCATATAATTGCTTCCTATTGTGGGGTCACCTGACATCTGGGGCAAGAAAAACTGATGTGATGGCATCTGCTGCATGTTTTATATCCCCCGACGACCTGACGTCATGGAAGAAGTGACAGCATCCGACGCAGAAATCCGAAGACTCTGGTATTCAGGCCGGCTGAGGGGCTACCTGCAGGCAGATAACCCAAATGTAATGACTGCAACAGTGAATACACTCGAACATGTACATTTATGGTAAGTGTACACAACTGTACTTTTTCTGTATAGTCTTTACTACTTTCTGCTGGGACTGGATGTACCCATTCTGAGGTCTGGGTATGCCATCCAAGCAGGGGCAAGTGTACATGAAGAGGCAAGTAAAAATCATGGACAGGCACAGTAAGTGATGAGCGCTTAAGCCTTTGTCTTAGTATTGCCTAATTTAACCTTTGTATACACTTCTGGCCTGAGACCATAAAAACTGGAAGGGACACTGTGTTTGCGCATTTGACTTGCAAGTAACTTGCCACCTGTAACTGCTGATGTCCTCCTATTCTTTTGTTGCAGTATTCCTGACTTAAGGGAGTTGCCTGATAAGGCGACGACCTGACGTCAGCCAGTGTACCGAAGTCTTTTAATATCTAAGTTGTGCGGTATGTCTGAGGTTGACCGACAGCAGATGTTGGCCATAAGAGAATTATGCATGCACCACCTTCAGAACTTCTTTGCCTCCAGTCGGATCGCTAGTCCCGGATGTCGTTCTGCTGTCAGAATCGCTATTCATTGGATAGGGTAAGTGCCCCATTGGGGAAGTGTTTGTTTTTTGCTATCTTTCTTTTTCTTTGATGTTCATGTCATCCAGAAAAGGGAAGTGACTGTGGACAACAGATTTCACACAAAGGCATTCATACTCTGTGCCTTTTTTTGCCTAGGCCCTCACCACCACCACAAATCCTGTATTATTTGCCAATCCTTTTTCCCCGAAAACTCTCTGTTTTTTATCTTCCCTTGCAATATACCTTGAAAACCAGTATCTCAAGCTTCTTGCAAAAAGCGTGATGGACGTTCCTCTGGACCAGACGACCAAGCCTATAAAATGGAAAGCCAAAAATCGTAAGCCTGAATCTGAAGCTGCACCTCTTGACTCTGACATCTCTCCCAAAGCACACGAGAGCTCTGTGACATGAGCAGACAGAGACCCGGATCCACAGATCAAGCCCGCTTCACAGGCCATTTTGGCTCCGAACGTATGCATGTCCAGAGAGGCTTCTCAGATGTCTGCCTCTGATGTCCAGGGAGAACAGAGGTTTATAGTGTATGAAGGCCCTATGTTGATTACCCAGATTGTCGTTGGAGGACTAGAGTTCCTATGGTGGGCCGAGGCCTGCCACAAAAACAAGGGTCTGCCATTCACTCCACCCCCTGCCGCCCAAACCCGAACTACAGATGCATCAGACTATGGTTGGGGGGGCTCATCTGGCAGGAAAGTGCATTCAGGGCAAATGGAGCCCAAATCAAATGCACCTTCATATCAATCAAAAAGAGATGCTAGCTGTACAGAATGCACTGACAGCCTTCAAGGACTACCTTCATCCAGGACAATTACTGATAGACAACACCACAGTTATGTGGTACATAAACAAGCAGGGGGGGTACACACTCCTAACCCTTAGCCATTGCATTGTGGAACACGGCCTTGACCTATCAAAGTCAACTAAAGCTAAGTTCCTGCCAGGAAAGCTGAATACTCTGGCAGAAGGAGTAAGCAGAAATCTCATGTACCCAGAAGAATGGAAACTGAAACCACAGATTTTCAACATGTTGGCTCGCCAATGGGGAGTCCAAGCATAGATCTTTTTGCCTCACCCCAGAACTATCAGTCGGACAAGGTTTGCACAAGAACTCCTCACAAAAAAGCCTGGAAAGTGGATGCTCTATCATTCAGCTGGAAAAACTATTCTTAGTCTATGCTTTTCCCCCTCTGCATCTGCTCTCCAGTTCTACTAAAAGTCAAACAGGATAAACCAAAAATGATTTTGATTGCTCCAGACTGTTCTTGCCAACACTGGTACCCACTCCTGCGCAGTGTCACACCTTCCACCATGGCACCAGCCTCAGACACCTTACTGTCTCAGAAGAACAACCAAATTCTGCACACTCCGCTCCAAACTTGGAATCTTGCAGCGTGGCTAATCACCTAAATTCACCCTTGGCATCCCTCAGCAAACCTGTGATGGCTGTCATTTTGGAGGCAGGAAGGCGTAGTACGAGAAAATCTTATGGTGACAAATGGAAAAGATACTGTGCCTGGAATCAGTCACAAGGGATAAGCATAACAGTGCCCAATATTCCTCAGATTTTACAATATTTAACTGAGATGCTTCACAAGGGCCTGTCCTTTTCTTCCATAAAAATCCATGTCTCAGCCATTTCTGCTCATTACAATCTCCCGTCTTCTCTCATCCTCTGCTAAAGCAGTATCTCAGAGGTCCAAAAACTTAAGACCACCCAGGAGAGCTCCAACCCCTGCCTGGTATCTCAATTTTGTATTGGAACAACTCACTCTCCCTCCTTTCGAACCAGCTGCTACTGCAGACTTAATGTGTCTCTCCTGGAAAACAGCTTTCCTTTTAGCAGTCACTTCTGCTAGAAGGATTTTCCGAATTACAGGCTCTTATGGCAGTGGAGCCTTTCATTATTTTTCATGCAGACAGGGTCTCTCTCAGGACCAGTCCATCCTTCATGCCTAAGGTGGTATCCAGTGTGGCTCTTAATCAGACCATTCATTTGCCAACTTTCTCTCCCAATCCACAGAACAAAGGGGAACAGGTTCTGCATTCATTAGATGTACACAGACAACCTAGATTTTACTTAAGGCAAAATCTCAAAGAAAATCTGAACAACTACTGGTGGCATTTGCTGCAGGGGCAGAGGGAAAGGCCATTTCAAAGCAGACTATTTCCAAATGGATAAGCCATTGTATTCAGTTCCGCTATATGCACCATGGTAAATCTATCCCCCAGGAGATTAGATCTCATTCCACCAGGGCTGCATTTTCTTCTACAGCCTTTCTCAGAGGTGTTCATACCAGAGACATTCTAGAAGCTGCTATCTGGAGCTCAGTTCATTCGTTCACCAAACATTACCATTTACCTTTCTTCTCTAAATCCAGAGCTGGCTTTGCCTCTGCTATCCTGCAAGGCCTTATAGCTGGTCCTAATGCTGTATAAATCCATCCTCCCAACCATAGATTTTGGAATCTACCCAGATGTAATGACTGCAACAGTGAAACATGAAGAACATAGTGCAGTTGTGTACACTTACCATAAATGTAGATGTTCGAATGTATTCACTGTTGCAGTCCTGGTTACCTTCTCTCCAGCCCCCTGTTTTTTCTCTTACTATACCTCTTCTTTCCTATACTGTGCTTAAAAGCCCTTTTGGTGTATTTGCTTTTGTTTGGAGGTATATTTTTGTGTTTTTAAATTACTTAAAAATAATTTGGCTCCCCATTTGGGGGGCACCTGACATTTGGGGCAAGAAAAACTGATGTAATGGCATCTGCTGCATGTTTTATACCCCTGACAACCTGACATCATGGACGAAGGGACAGCAACCGATGCAGGACCCAAGACTTTGTTAATCAGGCCGACTGAGGGCAACCTGCCAGCAGATTACCCAAATGTAATGACTGCAACAGTGAATGCACTCGAACATCTACATTTATGGTAAGTGTACACAACTGTACTTTTTGTGTCAGGCTAGGAACCAGGTCCCATTGAAGGTGCACCTGCCTATGGTTCTCTATCTGCATGAGTTGCTTAATGCAAGACTTGCATACTCTTCAATGAAGGCTCATTTGGCAGCTGTTTCTGCTTGTTTACCACTAAATCCTTCCTTAGCTTCAAGACTCAAAGCTAAATAATTCCTCAAAGGTGTCCTTGCTATGAGACCCCCCAGGAGACCAGTGGCCCCACCCTGGGACCTCAGCTTTGTACTAGAGAAATTAACTGAAGCACCCTTTGAACCTGCTTCCTCTAACTCACTCAAATACTGCACTTGAAAAACAAATCTCTTGGTGGTCATCACCTCTGCCAGGCAGGTCCGAGTTAAAACCCCTCATGGCTTCTCCCCCTTTCTCGTCTTTCCATAAAGACAGATTGTCTCTGCAGACCAATCCTTCATTCATGCCAAAGGTGGTCAATGAGTTGTTTCTAAACCAGGCAATTCACCTACTAACTTTCATTCTCTCTCCCCAGAACAGTAGTGGGAGGATCCTGCACACTCTAGATGTACACAGGCAGATCAGGATGTCCTCCTATTTCTTTGTTGCAGTATTCTACATATGGGTTTACTCCTCTTTTCTTGCATACATATGGCCAGTATACAAAAGTTTTCAGTCCCTGTGAGGTGCGTGGGACGTCTGACATGGTTGAGGGAAACGTGGCCCTTAAAAGTGATGTCTGCATGCACCCAGCCCTCAACTTCTCAGCAGCCAGTCGTACGCCAGGTGATGTCCTCCTATTCCAATTTTGCAGTATTCACTAGTGGGGTTTACCCTTTTTCCGGTCATCTTGTCTGGCCAGGTTTCCAAAGCTTTTCCAGTCTCAGATGGTGCATCGACGTCCTACGTGTTGGCAGGTATGTGGGCCATAAATGTGACATCTGCGCACACCAGCTCTCAGACCTTTTCAGCTGCCAGCCATACGCCAGGTGTTCCTGCTACTCGTGGACGTCTGATCAGTTTTCGCATCAAGTTAAGTACCCCGTTTGGGATTTTCCAGTCCTTTTTCTTGTAGTATTATAGTCTGATCTGAAGTAGTTTACTTCATTTGATCTTCAACCTGTGGGTATCTGATCACAGCCGGCAACTTCACAAGCATGTGGTCCGAGCCCCTCCCCCTAGCCATAATACACCACTTCCTTCCAACCCTCAGATCTCATTTGTCGTGGCTTTGCAACACATTGTGATCTTGAGCTCCAGGTCGTGAGTAGAGTGTTGAAGTTTCTGATTTCATTTTTTCATAGTCCCCCTCCCCCTCAGCTTTCTGTGTATTTTGTTTGTGTGTGTGGTGGGTGGAGTGTGTCTTTGGTGATTTCTTGGTTATGGCTGATCAACCAAAGCAAGTATTTAAAAGATGCACAGTGTGGCCACAAACTGTCGCCTGCCGACGGTCACACACTGTGTTTTTTTTGTTGAGGTGCTGCCTGTCAACTGACTGCAGTATTTGCATGGGTTTTAAGCTGCGAGCCATTAAGGACCATAGGGCTAAACTTATTATGAAGGGCCTTATTCTACGCAGGCGGCTGCCTCAAGTTCTGCTTCGGTCACGTCTGTGACCGCCTCTCCTTTGGCTCCCGCCCTTGCTTCTACTCTCTCCCAGGCTGTGACTCATCCTCCTGCTTCTAGGCCTGCGGAAGTAGAGCATAGACAGGGCAGAGAGGAGGAGAGAGAGCACAAGAGTGATAAGAGAAAGAGGTCCCCAGACTTTTCTGCTCCGACCGGGCCTCCCCCCCCAAACTTCAGACTAGGCACTGATCTGACTTCCCTCTGCTCCGATCTCCTAGGTTTTCTCCAGAGCCAGAGGAGCCCAGGCCATCTTTTAGGGTTTCTGTTCTCTGACCAGTCAGGTCGGAGTCTGTTGCTTCGTTGCGGTCCACCCACAGTCTCTCAGAAGGTGACATGGATAAAATGATGCGGAGATTTATTCGCAAAAAAATTCAGATGGGAGTCTTGCCGGTCCCCTCTCCCATTGGAAGGGGGGAGCTCACTTCCCTTTTTTACACCTCTTCTCCGATCCGACCCCCAGTTTCGGAATACATGGATCAGAGAGGTTCCCTAGTCAGGGGGTCGGCGCCAACGGTACCTGTTTCCTCGATGCTGGCAGCTGCCTGGAACGTGTCTGATCTGACTAGCTTGGATCCGAGTGGCTCTCGGAGACGTAGCCTGTCTCTGATCCAAGGGGGAGAAGTTTTTTTCCGTCAACTCCAACCTTCTTGAGTCACAGCCACCTCCTCGGCGCTCCATCCACTTAGGGCCCGGCTCTGATCTCCGAGTCGGACCCGGGAAGAGCGGCTCTCTTACTAGTGTCCCAGGAAGCTCGCTCTCCTTTGGCATTCAGTGTTGTGGAAAGGTTCCTCTCCAATGGGTCAAGGCCCCTGACAATATCTTCGGACTCCGCCCCCACTCCCTCTGTTTTTGATGCGACTCCCATCATTTTACCACAGGGGCAGCCTGTGCTCGAGGGGCCCCAGGCGGTTTCCCTTGAGGAATAACAGGTGGTTTGCGAGCCCCCTCTGGAGAGCCCCTCCAGAGAGGTTCCTTGCAAGCATAAGTGCAAGAGGAGGCCCACACTGAGAACACTAATTTGGATGATGGGGAAGGTTCCCCCAGATCACCTCCCAGGGATGTCTCCTTTGGAGACATCATGGAAATTTTGCACCAGCGGGGAGGTTGGTCCGCCCCAAACCCTTCCTCGGAGAAATCTGCGTTTCTGGAGGCTTTCAGCACGGGCCCGTCTACTTCCTGGATGTCCCCCTTCCCCTGCGCAGATCCATTAGTGGACTTGGTCACCTCGCGGGCTTCGAAAGAACTGGACACAGTGGAACCAATCCCAAAAGATCCGGATAAAATCTTAAGCCCCCCTGCGGACAGACCTGCTTGCAATAATGGGTCCCCGGTAGACGCTATGGTGGTAGCTGCCACCACCGAAAGGGAACTAGTCCAGGAGAGTTCCTCAGTCCACCCTCCTGACGGTGAGTCTAGGATGATGGATAGTCTAGGGAAGCGGGTTTATGCATCAGCAACCTTTTCTATTAGGGCACTGAACTATCTGGCCCATGTTACTCTACTTCAGCGCGACCTGGTTAAGGTACTGGCTGAGTTGCCCCCAAAGTCAATGTTGCAGGAGGAGAGGTGTACGTTCTCCGCGGGGATGGCTATCTTGACAGTGGTTTCTAATACGTCCATGCAACTCTTCTCGCACGTAACCGGAGCGGCTTGGGAGGCTGGGTCCAGCGTCGTCTTGAGGCATCACGCCTGGCTCTGGTTGTCAGTTCACTGAACCCTTCAAGGCATCTCTTGCGAATGCCCCTTATGACGGCTCTTCCCTCTTTGATAAGACCGTCCGTGACACCTTGGTCCAGAGTGAGAAAGACAGGAAGACACTGTCTGCTGTCGGAATCTGCTTCTTGAACCCTCAAAGATCCTTTTCTCAGAATCAGCGAGGGCAGAAGATGTGGTTCCGGAAGTCACAGTATTCCCGGGACACTCTGGGCCCTTCTTCCCCTAGAGGCAGAGGGGAGCAGGTCAGACATGGGCCGAGAGACAGAGAAGGTCCGAGATTGGGTCTCGAGATCTGTTCTCAGACAGGCCCGCTCAGCAACCCTGAGAGGTTGCCCAACTGCTCTGCTCTGGAGGCAGTCGGGGGTCGCCTGTCATTGCACCTGATGGCATGGGAGTCTATGTCATCAGACCATTGGGTGCTTCAGATAATTTCCAGAGGCTGTTCAATCCCGTTTGTGGTTCTCTCTACCCCTTCTCAACACCTCCCAGATGTACCACCTGCAGAAGTGGAGGCAGCAGTACTAGAGGTTTCCAAGCTGCTAAAGAAGCGAGCCATCGAACCTGTCCACCTAGATCAGTCTGGATCAGGCATCTACTCCAAGTTCTTTTTGGTGCAAAAAAAAACGGGGAACTTGAGGCCCATTCTGGACCTGTACTCTGAGCCTGTCAGTTGCCAAAAAGAAGTTCCGGATGGTCACCTTACAGTCCATTCTGCTGTACCTGCAAGAGAGCGACTGGATATGCTCGTTCGACCTCAAGGATGCCTACTACCACATAGATGCACAGAAGCTCCAGGAGGTTTCTCCGCTTCTGGCTAGGGAACAATCATTATCACTTTTGAGCCCTACCCTTTGGTCTCACCACAGCCCTCAGGATGTTCACCAAAGTGATGGCAGTAGTAGAGGCTCACTCGAGGCTTTAGGGGATTCAGGTCTTCCCTTACCTGGATAATTGGCTCCTTACTGCTCCCGCCACGTGTCTACTTTGTTGGACCAGAGACTATTTCCTACGTCTTGCACACCATCTTGAGATTACAGTCAACACAGCCAAATCTCTTCTGATCCCCTGTCCAGGTTATAGAATACATAGGAGTATGGATAGACACGTTAGAGACAAAAGTCTTCCTGACCTCTGAGAGAGTTCGAAAGTTAAGGATGCATGTCGCTTTTATTTGTCAATCTCATCTTCCCTCAGCAGTGTCTGTTTTAAGGGCTCTAGGTTCTATGGCAGCAACGATAACACTTATACCATGTGCTCGCTTACATATGCGAGTACTTCATTGGACTCTAGCAGTGCAATGGTCTTTGTTGCATCTTCTATTGTCGTACCCGATAAACACAAGCAAAGTCTGCAGGTCATCCCTTCTATGGTGGATGCATTCTTCGGAAATCTTGGAAGGATGACCTTTTGTTACAGCCCCTACTCAAGCCACAGTGACCATGGACGCCTCCCAGCTAGGGTGGGGGGGATGCACGGGAAGGACAGTCCAAGGCATGTGGTCCCCGATCGAGACCAGTTTGCATATAAGCATTTTGGAGATGAGGGCTTTTTTTTAGCGTTGCAGGCCCTTCAGGCCTTTTCTACCTCTGGGAACCATTGCATTTCAGTCAGACAACATGGTGGTGGTCTGGTATATTAACAAACATGGAGGGAACAGATCTTAGCCCATTTGTCACGAGGCCATAAGAGTTTGGGAATGGGTGATCTCCACTGGTCATTTTCTGGTAGCAACGCATATTCCGGGGCGATCCAACATTCTGGCGGACAAACTGAGCCAGACTATTCTGATGCCTTACAAGTGGTCTCTGAATCTTTCAGTAGTGGAGCAGATCTTTCTAGTGTGGGGTCGGCCTTGCTGCTATCTCTTCGCATCTCCTTCCAATGCAAAGTGCAGCGCGTTCTTCACTTTGAACCCCCAAACAGGGGAATCCCCCAGAGACATTCTAGTCCATGCTTGGCCTCCCAGTCTTTATGCTTACCCTCCTTTACCTCTTATCCCAAAGTTCTTCCAGAAGGCGTGTTGACTGAGGAGCAAAATGATCCTCATTGCCCCGTTTTGGCCTCGCCAGGTATGGTTTCCCTTCCTCTGGTCTCATCATCTTGCTCCTCCTTGGATCCTGGATCCCATTTCTCACCCCTCGAGGGTCCCTCCGAATCTGGTCAGTCTGAAGCTCACAGCTTGGCTGCTCCAGTTCCCTTCATTGCTAGGACTCCTGGGTTATCTTCTTCAGTCAGGACTATTCTGATGGCAGCTCGTAAGTCGTCCACCAGGAAAATTTATCGCAGCAAATGGAAGCGTTTTTCCTTTTGGGCCTGTCAAAGGAATTTAGATCATTTCACGGCTCCTTTTCCAGTTGTCCTTGATTTTTTGGCACATATCTTTCAACAAGGGGCTACCTCGTCTACAGTGAGGGTTCCACTAGCCGCCATTTCTCATTTTCACGTTGGTGAGAACTCTGCTTATTTGGCCTCTTCCAGATTGTGCAAAGCCTTTATCAAAGGCACCTTCCTCTTGCATCCTCCGGTCAAAGATTCTATTCCCCCGTGGGACCTTACTATTGTACTACAAGCGTTTGTCGCCCTCCCTTTGAACCTGCAGCAACCATAGACCTTAAGTTTGTCTTGGAAGACCGCCTTACCTAGTGGCTATAACCTCGGTTAGGAGGGTCTCAGAACTTCAGGCTTTGTCTGTCAAGGTTCTGTACATGGTCTTCCATAAGGAGAGGGTTTCTCTTCGCACCAATCCTTCCTTTCTTCCAAAAGTGGCATCTGAGGTGACTATCAGTCAGACTATCAATTTACCTGATGATGTTCTTATTTCACTGTTGCAGTCATTACATTTGGGTAATCCTGCTGGCAGGTTTTAAATTCATAGATTCGTACTAAGCTAACTGCCCTTGCGAGCCATTTTAAGCTTAGCCAATTATCCCTTGTGAGACTCAAACGCTACACCTTGTGTTTGTAAGGCAAACCCCTTAACCATTAGTCCACCCTCCCAACCCAAGGTTGCCCTCAGTTGGCCTGAATTCCAAAGTCCTGGGTCCTGCGTCGGCTGCTGTCGCCCCTTCCCTGACGTCAAGGGTATGAAAGATGCGGCCAACGCCATTTTCTTTAGTCTTTCTTGCCACGCAGTGCCCAAAGCAGAAGCAGTTCGCAAGTGCCGGTCGGCCGACTCCGGAGATTTTTGTGTTCGAGTTTCAGATCCGAAGTCTTCAATAAAGCTAATTACCCTGTTGGGGAAACTTTTTTCTTGCTCCAGACCGATGTCAGAAAAACTAAATAATTGTATTTCTTGTGGAAAGCAAATACCTCATAAGGACTTTCATTCTTGCTGTATTCCTTGCCTAGGCCCTGATCACAATGTTTCTGGTTGTCGGTTTTGAGATAGATTTAACCAACGCACTATTAAGCGTCGGTATGATTCTACTTTAAACTATTTTGTACGACGGTTTAATTATCCAGAAATGTCGTCGGATAGCCATCAGACTGTCGAAGTTCACAAAAAACGCAAAGAAAAGGAGAGAGAGAGACAACTGAGGCCCAAAACCAACGAAGCCTCTCCTAAGCCAGTTGCCGGTTTGCCGGTTCTCAGTGAGGCGCTTTCGCAGCCCCTGACGCCTGCTACTTTAGAGTCGCAGGCCACTACCGACTCCCACGTGGAGTCTGCCGTGCCGCTGGAAACTCAAGGTGTTGGAGCCTCGGAAACTATTCCTTCAGATGGGTGTGGAGCCGCTGAGCAGGCACCGGCTTCTGAGGGTGTATTCAGACCAAAACATCTTTACATTAAGCTAACCTCAGCTTCAAAGGCAAAGTCTAAAGCACCTTCTAAAGCAAAGAACCAAACTCAAGAGCCACGTGGACAGGCCTCTATGCCCAAAAAACAGATGCTCAAAATGGCCGAAGACTTAATTACCTTGATCAAGGGTTCCCATCCTCCTCCTGATAAGAAGCCTAGGCAAGAGACTGACTATGAATCTTCAGATCAGGTTTCTATTTCTTCTGGTTCCTCTGATTCCTCTTCTGATCAGGAATATTCTCTTCACCCCTATATGGATTCTGATGCTGAAGAATCTATACCTTCAGCTTCTCCTCCTGGGGACTATTCTTTTGGGGAATCCTTGCATACCATGAGGGAGCATTTCCACTGGGAGAGCCTAGATTTTTCAGAATCTAAAAAGAGGCTCAGGGATTTCCTTTTACTACCTCAACACAGGCCACTAGCCATTCCACCAGTGTTAGATATTGTAGATGTGTTTTCAGAGACTAGTCTTACCCCTGACTCCTTACCTCCAGCTCCTGTTAAGCCTGATAGATATTACAGGGTTCCTGACTCTCATCAATTCCTTTTTAAAAACCCTGCTGCAGACCCAGAAACTATTTCACAGGGTCCCAAAGGTGTTAAGGCTTCCGCTGCAAAAAAACCCTACCTCCTTTGACAGAGAATCTAGGGCACTGGATAGATGGGGGGAAAAGGTTTACACATCTGCTACCTTGGCTATAAGGGCCTTAAACTGTCAGTTTCATATGCTCAAATATCAGCAACATGTCATGGCATTGCTTAAACAGAAAATGTTATTAAACTCTGAATGTGCAGAAAACAAGGAATTGCAGGATTTATTGCATGCAGCTGAACAAGTTGGAAAGCATACGTTGCAATGTGGTTTTGATTCTTTGGAGGCCTCCTGCAGGGCCGTAGTACGGGTTCTGTAATTAGGAGGCATGCTTGGTTAAAGGAACAAAATCTGCCTGATCATGTCAAAGTTAAATTATTAGATGCACCTTTACAGCATGATATTTTGTTTGTTGTTAAGGCAGAGGAGGTGTTAAAGAAAATGGAGGACAAAGCTAAATTGATGCAAACTGTCAAAGATTTTTTACAAGTACAGCCACCTAGGTTTAGTAGACACTGGCCTACAAAGAATTCGTCCTTTCCTGTGTCAGGCCTCAAAGGGGCAGATCCAGATGCCCTAGAGGCAGATCACAGGCGCAGGGTTCCTACAGGTCAAAGCAATGGGGTGCTTCTATCTCCAAAGTTGGAGAAGACAAATCACAACCATACAGGAAACCGTCCCAATGACTTCCCCCTGCCTGCACCAAGCACTTATCTCCTGGCTGCACCCTTAGGGGGAAAATTAGCACTTTTTTTCTCAAAATTGGCACATTATAACCCAGGACAAGTGGGTTCTAAATATCTTGACACAAGGGTGCAAGTTCCATTTCCATACCCTGCCAAAGGCAAATGGCTGGCCAGATCTGCCAAAACATCAATGGGCAGAGGCACAAAAACAAGTCTCATCCCTCATGGACATGGCCATTCATCAAGTACCAGAGCAAGAGCAGGGACAAGGATTTTACTCAAGACTTTTCTTGGTACCCAGAAAGGTCAAGGCCTGGAGACCAATACTGGACCTATCGATTCTGAACACATTCCTGGATATACCAAAATTCAAGATGATGACTTTGCAGCAGCTTCTGCCCATGCTGGGCAAGGACGCTTGGCTTGTGACTCGAGACCTAAAAGAGGCATACCTGCATGTCCCAATCAGACAGTTGTGCAGAAGATACCTCAGATTCAAGGCTGGCTCAATGCATTACCAATTCTCTGCACTGCCCTTTGGCTTATCAACTGCACGCAGGGTCTTTACAAAGTGCCTGGCACCAGTAATTTCATTCTGCAGACAAAGAGGAATACGAATACATCCTTACTTGGACAACTGTCGAATTCAAGCAGAGAACAAGGACGTTCTTCTGCAGCATCTGGCGTTTGTGAAAAGACTTCTAACATGCCTAGGGTACACAGTCAACGAAAAGAAATCAAAACTAGTACCCTCTGAAGTGATAATACTCCTGGGTGCAAGCTTAAATACAACTGCCCAGATGGCTTATCTTATGCCAGACAAAGGCAGCTGACTACCTATTTGAAAATGTTTGCAACAAAGGCCCAGTTATCTGCAAGAAAAATTCTGCAGGCTTTGGGCTTCATGGCATCCTGCATCCTACTAATTCCATATGCAACACTGCATGAGGAAACTTCAGTGGTACCTAAAAAGTGTTTGGTCTTAACATTGCTACAGCCTGGAAACAATGATTGCTCTTATTCCCTGACTACAACAGGAGTTTCGATGGTGGGCAAAGGCTTGTCACCAAAACACAGCCATTCACATTACCCCAGCCAGGCAGATACTAACAACAGATGCATCAGATTATGCCTGGGGGGCCCACATGGCAGGAAGATGCATTCAGGGCACATGGTCCTCAACTCAAATGCATCTACATATCTATCAAAAAGCTGTTCAGAATGCCCTGACAGCCTTCAAGGACCTGCTTCATCCAGGACAACTACTGATAAGACAGACAACACCACGGTCATGTGGTATATAAACAAGCAGGGGCGCACACATTCTTAACCCCTTTGCAGACTAGCCATGACTTTGTGGGACACAACATTAACTTTCCAAGTACATCTCCAGGCACAATTCCTGCCAGGAAGGAAAAATACTCTGGCAGACGAACTAAGCAGAAACCTCATGGATCCCCATGAGTGGCGGCAGGATCCACAAGTCTTCAGCATAACAAGGAAATGGGGATGCCCGGATATAGATCTATTTGCCTCCCCTCACAACTACCAACTAAAAATATTCTGCACAAGGACTTATCACAGACAAGCATGGAAAGTGGACACCCTGTCTTTCAGCTGGAAAAACCTGTCTGTATATGCCTTTCCCTCACTGCCTCTCCTCCCCAAGGTACTCCTAAAGGTCAGACAGGAGAAGCCAAAAATTTATTTATTTTTGTTGTTGACCGGGCTAGTCTAGCTGGATACATATCCATTTTCAGCAGAGGCCCGGGGAGAAAAGCTCCATGTACAAATTCATTAAGGTATTAAAAACTTAGCAAAAAAAGACTAGCTACAATTGTACAGCATAACAAGTACAGAAGTTAGTATTGTGAACACTGTACAGAGACATTAAGAGTAGATACAGCATAATCATATTTTAATTCTACAGAGGGGTTTCAAATACAATCATGCAACAGTTAACATAATTAAGCATCAACATTCATTTGAGAGACAAGAAACTTAAATCCAAAATCACAAAGTAAGGGAAAGAAAAGAAAAAGAAAAAATAAAGTAAGAGACAAGGCAGGAGAAAGAGCAGGTAAAAAAGGGGTTGGTAGTCAAAATGATACTGATTGCCCCAGACTGGCCCCGCCAGTACTGGTTTCCAATCCTAAAGAACTTGTCTCAATTCCCAGCTTGGACCTTACCTCATATACCTCATCTACTATCCCAGCAAAACAATCAGATCCTGCACAGTCATCTCAGGACTTTAAACCTGGCAGCATGGCAGATAATGTAGTCATATAAAACGCACCTCTCAGTAAAGCTGTGATGGATGTCATTTTGGAGGCCAGAAGGACTAGTACTAGAAAATCTTATGCTGGAAAATGGAAGAGATTCTGTGCTCGGAACCAGGCACAAGGAACTGATACAGCTGTGCCAAATATTCCTCAGATTTTGCAATACTTAACTGAGATGCTGGACAAAAGCCTATAATTTTCATCTATTAAAATTCATGCATCTGCCATTTCGGCTCATTACAATACAGAGCCACCTATCTTTTCTCATCCCTTATTAAAACAGTACCTCAGAGGAGCCAAAAATTTAAGGCCACCAAGGAGATCACCAATGCCTGCATGGGACCTCAACTGTGTCTTGGAAAAACTCACCCTGCCTCCTTTTGAGCCAGCTGCTCCTGCTGATATAAAGTTTTTATCTTGGAAAACGGCTCTGCTCATAGCAATAACTTCTGCAAGACGAGTTTCAGAGCTGCAGGTACTCATGGCTGTGGAACCTTTTATCATTTTTTATCCAGACAGGGTCTCTGAGGACAAACCCAACATTTATGCCTAAGGTGGTGTCCAGTGTGGCTCTTAACCAAACTATTCATCTGCCAGCATTTTATCCAAATCCACAGAACAAGGGGAAGAGAATTCTGCATTCTTTGGACGTACACAGACAGCTTAGATTCTACTTGGACAGAACCAAAGTTTTCAGAAAGACAGAGCAATTACTAGTGGCATATGCTGCAGTATCACAAGGAAAGGCTATCTCAAAGCAGACTATTTCAAAGTGGATAGGCCAGTGCATTCGTTTCTGCTACTTACACCATGGCAAGCCAGTGCCTAAGGGCATTAGGCCACATTCAACCAGAGCTGCAGCCACTTCAGCAGCCTTTCTCAGGGGAGTACCAACCAAGGACATTTTAGAGGCTGCTACTTGGAGTTCAGTGCACACCTTTGCAAAGCACTATCATCTGCCACTGTACTCTAAATCCAGGTCAAGGTTTGCCACTGCAGTTCTGCAGGGCCTTATAGCCACTCCTAATGCTGTTTAGCTCCAGCCTCCCATCCATAGCTTTGGGACTCTTCCCAAATGTAAGTCCAGGTTACCCACCCGCCATCCCCCTTTTTTCTGATGGAACCTATCTTTCCTTCTCTGATTTATACAACCTATGTGGTGTATTTGCTTGTAGATGAAGGTAAAGTTTATATTGGTGCATGTATTTATATATAGTTATACATATATATATATATATATATATTTTTTTTTTTTTTTTTTTTTTGGCTACCCTTTTAGGGGGCACCTGACATCTGGGGCAAGCAAAACTAAAGAAAATGGCATCGGCCGCATCTTTTATACCCCTGACGACCTGATGTCAGGGAAGGGGGCGACAGCAGCTGACGCAGGACCCAGGACTCAGGACTTTGGAATTCAGGCCGACTGAGGGCAACCTGCCAGCAGGATTACCCAAATGTAATGACTGCAACAGTGAATACACTCTAACATCTACATTTATGGTAAGTGTACACAACTGTACTTTGTTTCCAAATTTCACAAACCTTTGAATACAAGTTGCATTTGTTGGATGTTCGTAGACGGCTATGGTTCTATTTGCACAGGACCAAAACTTTTTATTAATCTGACCAGTTCTTTTGTCCTTTCCTAAACCATTTTTGGGTAAGCCTATTTCCAAGGTGACCATTGCCAGGTGGATTTCTCTGTATGCATCAGATCTACAAGGATAAAGGTTCGTCTCCGGGTCAGATTAGAGTTCAGTCAACAAGGTCCATGACTACTAATGCGGCCTTTTGGTCTAGAGTATCCTTAGACAACATTTGTTCTACGGGTAATTGGTCCTCATTTCATACTTTTATTTCTCACTTTAAATTGGATTTGATGTCTCGAAGGAGAGCATCCTTTGGTTCCGCGGTGCTCTGTAATATCTTTCCACAGGTTCAAGTAAACTACTTCAGATAAAGAAGTTATGTACTCACCATAACATTCCAACTGAGTAGTTATACTTCATTTATCTTCAACTGTTCCTCCCTCCTTCCCTCTGGCCTTACCTTATGGACATCTTTCGTAGGTGGCAGATTGTGTGCGGGAAGGTGGTTTGGGTCGAGTTGTTTAGTATAAGATGCTGCAAACTCGCTCTGAGGGTTGAAAGGTAGTGGTGGTGTATTGTGGATAGGGGGAGGAGCTTGGAGCTCGGAGCAGATGCTTGTGAAGTTGCCGGCTTGGATCCGATACGGATCCGGTACCCACAGGTTGAAGACAAATGAAGTCAAACTACTCTGATGGAATGTTATGGTGAGTACATAACTTCTTTTTAATGTCTGGTAAGAGCAAGTGCAACTGTGGTCGCCAATTCTCCATGAAGACACCCACAACCAGTCTCTCTCTTGTTTGGGTATGGATGATGATTATAAAAACTGCGCCATTTGAAAGTCGGTCTTTAAGACGCTTTGTCGCTGACTACAGGCCCTAGACTTATACCTTGAAAACCAATGCCTTAGATCACTCTTGGTATGGAAGCTGCCTCTGATGCCTCATCCAAACCACCGAGGAAGAGGGCCAAGCCCAAGCGTTCGGCAACTTCCACTGCACCTCCCTCTGCCGATTATCAGCCTGTACCTGTCATCAGCTTGGCAGAGAAACCAGCATCTGCCACTTCGGATAAAGTGGGTACCTATCAGGAGGCTGCACAGTCCAGAGTGGATGACACGTCCAGGGAGGAAATCACGACTAATTCAGAAGCCAGGGGGAACCAGTAACTGAGATAGGTGCTTCAGACCAGGCCTCCACTGTTCTTTCTGTGACTTCCAGGCCTACCGCCAGTGAGACGCCAGTTAAGAAACAGAAGATGAGGCATATTCTGCCAATTCCGGAAGCCTTACCCGACTGGCAGGCCTTCAGCCAGAGCCTCTACATTGCCTTTCTGGCCCTTAGGCCTACTGCAGACCTTCCTCCAGCTGCTCCACCTCTTCTCAGCCCAAGGCCTCTACTACCTGAGATAACACCTATCCACCCTGCAGAGGAAGATATGTCAGACTCCTTAGAGAACTCCTTGTCCTACTCTACAGATTTCTTCCCCTCTGGGGTATGAATCCCCGGAAGAAGCCTCTGCTGAACCTGATTCCCCTGTTGAAGACCTTACCCTCGGGGACACAGTCAATCTTGTGAAAGAATATTTTAAGTGGGATTGCTCAGGCATGTCTGAGGCTGAAAAAAAGATTCTATGACTTGATCCAGATGGAATCTCCTAACCCGGCTGCTATTCCACCGTTCCAGCTTGCCGCCTTGAATGCTTTTGCTGTAGCATGCTTGAATCCAGATTCCCAGCCACCTGCCCCTAGGAGGACAGACAGATTATACAGAGTACCTGATGCAGAGAAATTCTTATTCAAGTGCCCCCTCAGCAGACCCTGCTACTATTTCTATTGCTACTGATAAGGCTGCAAAACTTCTCCCTACTACCACTGGCCTGCCTGCAGATCAGGACAGCCAGGCCATGGAGTGGTGGGGAAAGAAGATTTACACTTCTGCCACCCTGGCTTTTAGGGCTACGAATTACCAATCACACATGGCCGAATACTCCTTGGCCTTACTAGACAAAGCCTCTAAGGATATCAGTGATATCCCTGACTGTGCTGCAAAGGTATCCATGTCTTTCTTACTTGAGCTCATCTCTCAAGTTAATAAGCACACAATCAGATGTGCCCATGATGCAGCTGAGGCCTCTGCCAGGTCAGCTGCATCTGCTTCTCTGTTGAGGAGATACTCCTGGCTGCGTCTACAGCCCCTCCCTGATAACTTCAAGGCCAAACTCATGGATGCTCCCTTGGATCACTCTGCCCTTTTTTGCACCAAGGTTGCTGACCTTTTCAAGTCACTCCAACAAAAAGGGAAAGAACTGCAGGGCTTAAAGCATCACCTTGTCTGTCCAGTCCCAAAGTTCCCGAAAAACTACCTGGCTAAGATGCAATTAATTAGGAAAATTTCTAGGCCCACGTCCCTTTCCAGGTCTAAGGAGACCCCACAGGAGGCAATCTACTCAGCCTAGGACTCCTCAGACAACTGCCCAGAGACCTCCTTTCCAGGTAGGGCAGACAGTGGTCTGCCTGCCTGTTTTCCTTTCTTCCCCCACCTCCTCCCACCATACCTCTGTCTTCCCTTCTCTCGCACTGCCTCCCTGCATGGACCCTAGTGACATCTGACAAATGGGTTCTGGCAGTCCTGAAGGAGGGTTACTTCATGTCTTGCATCTCTCCCCCTCCAAGACTACCTATCCCTCTTCCACCCCATCCGACCCCGCTCAAGGGTCCCTCTTACTGAGATCCTAAACAAGCTGTTACTCCAAGGCACCATAGTAGTAGTTCTCCCCTCAGCTCGAGG
>NC_056746.1:108755748-108913248 GCF_019279795.1 Protopterus annectens | reverse complement strand
CATCATTAGTTCAGCCTTGTCGGCAACAACCCAGTAATCAACAGCAACAACTAGCGCCTGGATTAAATAGCGCTAACCAAGGGAACAGTGATTCTTCTTTTAATTTTCGCGCCACTACTCCTACTCTATCCGGAGCCTCGCTAACTGCCGGAAATTCACCCTCTAGCTCTGCAGTGAGTATACCTTGCGGACAAGGGCAAGCAGGTTCTCCGGTTATAGAAGCATCAAGAGAAAGGACTGTTTTTTCTGATTTTGGCACTAGTTCCGAACGGAATAATATATCTTCACAACTGGATGGCAGTAATACGAATACCCCAGGGCTTATTGGATTACCAAATCTGACAGACTGGCTGCGTACAAGTAATAGTTGGCATTCGAACAGTGCAACGCCAGGAATGGTGAGTCCGGCTAGGGAAGACAATGGCATTTTAAATCTCTTAAATGACTTTGATCATGTTTTATTGAAATTCAAAAAATATGCACTTGAAATTGATTATTTTAATGAATGTACCAGATTGCAAATAGTACCTAAAGGTTTAAGAATATGGCAGTATCCAACAGGTTTGGTTCCTAACTCTAATTTTCATCTGGAGCTGATTAAACTGTTTAATAAACAAGGTCTGGAATTAATTGAATTAATGAAAACTAACTATGCATTATTTAATGAAGAATTAAGGGACAATATTTCTTTATTGGATACGCAAATTAAATCACACCCTGATTTTCCTAGGTATAAGTTTGAATACCTAAAAATTTTTGAGACTATTGATGCTTATTTAATGAAAGCGAGAGCAACCAAAAATAAAAAGATACAAAGGGACTGTTCACAATATGATGAAGGGACAGCTTATCCAGTCCCTCCACCAGCTCAACAGTGGAATAAACCAAAAATAAATGGTTTACCCAGGTTGGGTGGGATACCAACTTCTCAGTTCCCACCTGGTAACACTGGTACTAGCACTAATATTGCGAATGGGAACATTGATGTACAACCCAGAGGCTCAATGATTGACTCTGATCAACCTACCCCTTCCACGTCCTTTGCAAGTACCATTCAAGACAAAGAAGACGGATTTAGAAGGAGTGAGCGTATACAAAACCAAAATAAGAACATTGGAGGTTCAAACCCTGTTTCATATAACAGTGGTCAACCCATCAATAATCGGAATAATACTAAACAGTCAAATTTTCAGAGGGGAAGGGGCCAGAACAGATGGAATCAGAGGAAGAGAACGAACAAATGGAAATAGTAGAAAATGTCTCTCCCTTGAATTTTCATGTTAAGAACACCCAAGGAGACTTTTCCATCTATAATTATTCTACTATGCCTGTTCCTACTGAATTAGCAGACTTATTAGCTAAAGGTCTCACATTTGTTCCCCTTAATAATTTGAATGTTACCAACTGTATTATTGATTTGAAATTATACGTTCGTAAATTAAATCTAGCGATGATCCTGGGGAACACTCTTCTTGGTAATAACAATGAACATAGAGTTCCTAGTACTTTTAACCCACCCCTACATAGTTTTTCATATAACAATAAATTACTATGTGAATTGGATCTCAGGAACTTCCACTATAATAACAAATGTAAAAGGAAGAGTAACCTGAATCCTGATGAATTGGATTGGTTAAATTTTTTACAGAACTTTAAGGTCCGGAGAATGAAACCGGACAAAGGTGGGGGATTGGTCTTTATGGACCAGCTTGATTACATCAACAAGATAGAAGTTATGCTTTCATCTAATGCTTATGAACAAGTTTCACTAAATGAATATAACCAAGCCTGTAAAAGGGTTAAAGGCTATATTAATGATTTATTTATAGAAGGGAGAATAGATTCAGACCAACTGAATTATTTAATTATACCATCACCGATTGTGCCCATTCTTTTTGGAATACCAAAAATTCATAAGAATCTAGCAAATCCACCCTTTAGACCAATAGTAAGTGGAAAAAACAGCATGACTTATGCTTGTGCCAAAATGGTGGACAAACTTCTGAATAAATATGTCCAACTCGAACCTACCATTTGTAAAGATTCATGGTCATTTTTGGGTAAGATTAACGAATTGCCTTTTAATAAAAACATGAATTTATTAACTATAGACGTAAAAGATCTTTATACGTCAATTCCACAAGATTTGGGCATAGAATGGGTGATATTAAACCTGAAAAAAATGAATGCATTAGTTTCTGAGATCTGGCTTATTGAAGAACTATTAACAATAGTCTTGGCTCATAATTTTATAGTATTCAATGATAAATTTTACCATCAAAAGAAAGGGGTAGCCATGGGCTCCCCTTGTGGTTCTAGCTTTGCAAATCTGGTCATGAGTTTTTGGGAAAAGGAATATGCCTTAGCTGAAACTGAAATTACCTCCAAAATAAAGTTTTATACGAGGTATTTGGATGATATTTTCATCCTTTTGGAAGGTTCGGTTCAACAAGCAACACAATTGGTCGATTATTTTAATTCGACTACTAATTTTTTGGAGTTTACATTTAACTTTAGTGTAAAAGAAATAGCTTATGTTGATGTATATCTCATCAAGAATGTACCACTGGGTAGGTTTGAATCTAGAATATTTAGGAAAGCTTCGTATTCAAATACTTTCCTGCTCTTTACTAGTGCACATCCTACCTATCAAAATAAATCAGTGGTTAAAAGTCAGGCTGTGAGAGCAGCAAGAATGATTAGTAACACTGAAGATTTTCTAGATGAGTGCAATAATTTAAAAAATATGTTTCTGAATAGAGCATACCCAAGTAATTTTATAGATAACATTATGGACGAGGTAATTGTTAAAAGGAATAATGGCTTCTATAAACCTATTCTACTGAGAGTAGAGTCTAGCATATCTCCTATAATTAGTCCCGATCAGCTGAATTCTTTCAACATTAATCAGAACGTTACTGAATTACCCTTTGAATACAGTTTGACACTTACCTATTGCTCTGACTTCTCATTATTAAAAAATATTTTTTATAAAAATTGGAATATTTTGAAAGAAAATAAAGATTTGACAACGAAGTTAGGCCCTAAGCCTAAAATCACAGTAAGACATGACCAAAATTTTAAACAAATTTTAGATGCCATTAATAATAAACCAAACCCAACTGCAAGTTTTGAGAACATGTCGGTGTGTGGCAATTGTCCTTATTGTAAATATATTATTGTGGGGAGTTATGCAAAAATAAATGGGTTTGCCTTAAAAAGTAAATTTAAAAACAATTGTAATTCGAAGATGGTTGTATATGTGGCTATATGCCAGTTATGCCATTGTTTTTATGTGGGCAAAACCATTCGGAGACTTAGAGACAGAATATATGAGCATGTCTATAATATCAAAAATTTCCTCATTAAGAAAGTTATATATATGGATGGTAAGGATTATGTTCTAATGACACAAGTAAATTGATTAGGCATGTAAACCTATTGATGTCGTACATATGGCAATAAATATACATAAATAAGGACATGTCAATTGATGTGTCCAATCCTAACAATAGGACTACACAGTTTTGTATCATTAGAATCACGTAGTATGCAGATGATTTAGTATGTGCACGTCATGTACACCTTTAGGAATATTATATTCAGATTTCATTTAGTTATTGGTCGTAGTGGCAACCTTTCAAATAAGTCACAATTGATATCATAAATGAAACCAAATTTCATATATACACAGTTATTGAGGTAGATACATGAATTGGAGCTTAGAAGGTGAGCTCCTATGTTAAAATTAGAATAAAATAACTCAAATATATTAAAATAACAATTTAGACGCTTCAGTAAGAAACTGAGCTTTTTCCCTTGACACCCACACTGTAGTCACATTTTGGGTTTTCATGAGTAAGTAGTGGAGTTTGCTTCATGTAGGACTTATAGCCACTTGGATTTCTTCTAAGAATATGAAATGCAAAATGCTAAGAATTGTTAAGAATGTTCATGAGTGTTAGCGTTTCTCTGGGATTTTTTCCAAGAGAGGGCTTTACGATATCCACCCAGTGGGTGCATTTTGCAACAGTGAATAGAAAATATAAGTGAAACATATTGAAAGATAAGAAGAATGGTGTGTATATATATAATGAGCTAATGGAAAAGTGAATTCCAAAAGATGGTTTTGCTCTCCAAATACAGTGGAATATCTACTGTGATTGGGGCTTCAATTAATATCAGATATAAAATATCATTATTGTTGGCGTGCTATTGCTGTTATTTCTGTGCCACAATATTTTGTGCTAGACAGATACGACAAGATAGCGTCGCATTCTATTAAGTGCAGTAGATACCCCTTTGAACATCAGTGGGTAGCATAACTTTAAATTAATGTTTAACAGGAAGTTTCACTTAAATTACTTTATTTAGTTACTTAAATAGTAACAACATAACAACATTTGACTACATTAGGAATATCTATACAGATTTAGCTCTACTTTGAATGGGATGAGCGACATTTTACGATAGTTATTTCTGTGCTACAATAAAACAGGTTAGACAGATACGACAAGACAGCGTCGCACTCTGTTAAATGTAGCAGATATATATATATATTTTGAACATTTTTTGAACATCAGACAGATACGACAAGACAGCGTCGCACTCTGTTAAATGTAGCAGACATTCCTTTGAACATCAGGGGGCAGCACAACTTTAAATCCATGTGTAATAGGAAGTTTTATTTAATTTATTTATTTAGTTACTTAAATGGTAACAACGCAATACATTTGGTTATACTAGGATTATCTATATGGATTCATGTTCTACTTTGAGTGGGATGAGCGACACTTCACGATTGTATTGGTTTGTAGACAATTTCATGAGTTGAAGGTGTTTATACATAGATATGTTTCGCTAGTTATTCAGGCAACGATCAGTTGTTTACCTGCTTGTGGCAGCTTACAGATAAAATGTTTTTTATCAATGTTTTTTATCATGGGATTTTTTATGATGGGATTTATATGTATCAAATATATTTTTGTGTTAAGTATGTATTGCACAGTGATAGCATTTAATGTTATTTTAACAAATTGAAGGTGAATGTGCATATTTTAAGTGCTGAAAAAATACATGGGTTCGTATATTCACATATAATATTTACATATAGATTACTGCTGTAAGATGTCTATTCGTGACGATGTTCATGAACATTGTTTGTGAATGGTTCACACATTATATATGAGATGTGTTTTTATGAAGTGAATTTTAAAGCAGCACCAATGAGTTTGATACAGTCCTTTTAATATTATAAATACATATTTTTCTAGTTTTTAAAGATTTTTCAATGAGTTTGTTATAAACCATGTTACAACGACATCTAATGATTAGTATAGATATACTTTTACATCTTTATTAGAGAATTTTTACTATTATTATTATCACAATGAGCAACAGCTTTCAAGTTACATGATTTAACTTCCAGTATTTTGAAGCATATATGAGTTTTGGGTCAGTCTGAATATCCACCTGTTTATTTATTGCAGTTTTGTAACTAGTGATGGAACTATTTGACATTCTAATTGACTTATTGATTAATTGATTACCTAATTAGGTAACAAAATGTTCAACATTGATGGGAGTATAAAACAGTTGGGTTTTGATAGAGTAACTTATATCTGAAGAAGCGTGCTAGAGGCATGCGAAAGCGCTCATTTCTGTTATCGTTTTGAATAAAAGAAACTTTGGAAATATTTCGTGTTCTCGTGGTGTTTCCTGCCAGGTTGGTTTTTGAGAATTTGCTGCTGTTGTTTGCCACAGGACACTTTGGGAGACAAGAGGCAATTTTGTTAATTTTTGAGAATGAGCATGTCTATAATATTAAAAAAGGTAATTTAGAGAATGCTCTTGCTAGGCATATTAATGAATTTCCAGGCCACAATTTCAAATTTTGGGTCTTGGATCAATTAATATCAAATATCAGAGGTGGACCTATTGAATTACAACTTGAACGGTTGGAATTAATATGGCAAATTAGATTGTTTTCGTATTGCCTGCCTGGCTTAAATGATATTTGTTCTATTATGCCTATCTTAAAATTACGTAGCCTAACTAGATAATACCTAACTTTTTTTCTAATAAATACTCAATGTTTGAATACATAATATGATTTTTTTAATAAAGATGTGGCCCATTATTAGGGATAGTAGATATAATATCGAATGAATTTCGGTTCCTAGTGGAATACAATATAACATGGTTCATGTAATATAATTTTATCTAATATAATTCTAGCCATAAAGACCATAAAGATTATATAAGTAGTATGGCAGCCCCGAGTAGTGGAGATGTGCGTTGTATATATGAACATATATTTAAACTAATTTATTACCATGATACTGTTTATTTATTATTATTAGCATGGTTGAATACTTATTTACTATTTTTCTGATCCATTTTTTAATGGAATGAATGTAATTATTCATTTAATACATTTAAATAATTTTGGTATGACATGCAATATTTTAAAATACGTAAATTAATTTTTATGATGCTGGTCTTTTAAATCTTTTAAGTATTTTAAATATAACAATCAGCGTAATATCAGCTGACTTGTATAAAGCTATTTAAGGGTGTGTTTTTGCATTAATGGATTCTCTGACGAAGTTCGTACACAGTACGTACGAAAAGCGCTTAAGCAGTTTCAAATAAAGGTTTTCACGGACTCCCAGTTTGCCGTTTTTGTACTTATCAGATGTTCTTAATGTAACCTTCCATCTGTGGTGTTCATTCATTCTTGACATCCCATCCACCTTACCCCTCCTAAGACTCCTGGAGTTTCGGAACTAGTCCTGGGGCCCTAGTAAGTTGTTGCTTAGATGAAGTTTCCATCGTTTTCTACTCTGTGGGCAAGCTCAATCTGAGGGGAAGGGAAGAGAGGCAGTATGAGTAGCCTTGGCTTGAGACCAGTGAAAAACTTTCACAGCAACTGGTAAAATCCAAAAAGCTTTATTGTACCACACACCGGTTGAGCGCTTTCTTCCCTACTGAAGGGACTTCTTCAGAACAGTTTCAGTTTTACAACCCAGCCCTTTTATGTAAAGAAGCACCCAATTAACCAATTAATTATACTAAACACTTACATAAAAAAGCTACAGATGCATAAAAACAAGATGCATATAACAATTGTGTATACAACAGTTCAAAACATTACATGGCAATTACATATCAGATAAATTAGCGTTCACTATAAAAAATATTCACTCAAATGTCTAAAACTAATTGTTACCCTAAAATATTTTTTAACTTCAAAAGACATGCCATATTCACACTTTCATTAATACCAGGGGTCTGGGTGGCATTCAGCTTTAACTGCCACCTTAACTCACATATATAGGGGCGAGACCGAAGAACCAAAGGGGTCGGAACTTCTACAAACGGAATTAAAGCAACCCGTGGACTCTGACTGCTCAGAAGTAAGTCCTTTCAAAAACTTTGTCAACCAGCAGGAGGGTAGTGTACTGCTATCTGAAATGACTATTGAGACTCTTGAAACTGATGGGGAAGGGTTTTATGGAATAAAATATTGTAATGTGTTGTTTGATGTGGAAGATGACCAAAATGGAGAATGTAATGCATTACATGACAATATTAATAGTAATGAGTGTAATATGCATTTTTTTGATGGTGAACAGCGAAATTTTACTGTAGAAATAATGTGTGTTGCCTCTAGTGGGTGGAAGAGTAGGGAATTTGAAGCAGAAGTCTGTTTTACTTAAGTCTTCCAAACTCCTTTAAGAAACACTAGTTTGAACCTTTCTAAGCTGTCTGCCTTGGTTTGGTTTCACTCAGTACATCCATCCATCTGCAACCCTTTTTTGCGATTTTGCACATGGGGTTGGGGTATCACTTCAGCAGCGGCAGTCATCTAGATTGCAAGAATCTTGTGTGCCTTCACAGGTACTGATATCTACTGCAGTGATGCAGGTTTTTCCTGTGCCATTTTTAATGGTCACTTGAAGGATGACAGAGGTTTACTCTCCGGTTGTAACTTGTATTTTCATGCACTTTGAGGAGAAAGTGTTGCTTGTCCATAACCTGCATTGGTGACCAAGATTGTCAGTCATCTGCACTGAGATTTTAATCAAATTGATCACTGCTGCAGTAGCCTTAACTATGTGTGTATATCCTGCCAAGGGTATAACAGCCTGTTGGCTTTTAAAGTGTCACGGCATGTTTCACATTACCCAAACTATCAGGCAATTCGAACTGAGCTAACTAAAACATGTCTGGGTGCAAAGCCTTTTGGAGCTTTACTGCCGTTTAGGAGCACATTCCTCTGATGCTTTTTAGGGTCAGCAGTTGGCTTGTGCTGGACAGATAATTTCCCAGGGGGGATTTTCATTTAATTACTGTTTTATCACTTTTCCTCTTCAAGAAAATTATTCTAAAGCTAGGACTGTTGTGTTGTAATGGACTGCTGTCCTGAAATTGTAACATACTATGCGAGTGTTTGTTCTTACACACGCGTTCGGAGCCGATCCTCGGCTCCGAGTCGGCCGCATAGCAAAGCTCTGCATCTTAGAGAAGCTCGAGACCAGGCTATATCCCACAATCCTCCCTTCCATTACTCAGATCTAGTTTGCCGCTGCAACGGATCACATCGTTAAGAGAGCTCGGACCAGAGAAAACTTTGTTATTGCAGATAAGACAGTTATTGTTTTGTTTAAAAGTTCTTATAGTTATTGAGAATTTAGTTTTGATCTTACTATAGTGTGTGTGTGTGTGTAGTGTAGTTAGTTCTGTCATTGTTTTTTTTATAGGTTTCCCTTTGGGGCCTACCTTTCCATAACTTATAGCTATATATATATTTTTTTCTCTCTTAATTATAGCTAGTGTTTAAATTTTCTTTTTTACACTAAAAGTGTATTTACTGATTATGTCTGAAAAAGCCAAGTCTGGTTTTAAAAGGTGTCAGTGTGGGCAGAAAATGTCCATCACTGACAACCACACTTCCTGCGTCTACTGTCTTGGCCCTCTCCACTTGCAAGAGGATTGCTCTATATGCCATTCCTTCAGTGGGGGGTCATGACAGATAGATGCAGAAAACTTAGACAGGGGACTTCTTAAGCCTGCTTTCCAGGAGGCTTTGGACAAGTCTGACCAGGCTTCTAAGTCCTCGAAGGGGTCAAAGATGTCGGAGCCCATGTCATCGGCTCCGAGTTCATCTTCTAAAGTTCGTTCGCCGGTTCCACAGACTTCGGGGCCGAGCGTCGAACGTTTATCTTTCGCTGAGCCCCAGGTCTTGGAACCGGTGTCGGAGCTACCGCCACCTTCCATTCTTCGGTCGGTGCCATCTTCGGCTCCTTCGACCCGATCTTCCAGACCGTTATCCGATACTGATGTGGATCGTGTCGTGCAGAAACTTATGGAGAACACTGCCCTTTCCAAGTTGATTGCAGTTTCCTCCCAATTGGTGTTGAAACTAGAAGGCCTCCCTTTATCTCCAACAGGTCCTCCTTCGAGACCCATCCAGTCTTCAGAGCCGGAAGAGGATGAGCCGATGATAGTGGAGCCCTCGGTGCCGAAACCGTCCATTGCACGATCGACACCATTAACCTCGACTCCTTCGGAACCTATAGGTAAGTCGCGGAGTCGACTATCTCTCCTTGGTTCTGGGACTGAGAGTCGTACCGACCTTTCAGTGCCGACTCTCCCTCTCGGGGCCTCGACGCAGATTGGCTCGGCTCCGTCCTCTGGGTCGAGACCCATGGGCCCCGTGTCTGGGATTCTTCCATGTTCTTCGGAACCGGGGGAGTCCTCGACCCGAGGTTCAGGGGTTTTTGACCTTATGAGGAAGGTTTTGTCTACACAGACAACCACTTCATCGGAGGCGTCTTCTCCCTCCCCTAAGGAGCCGCTCTCTGTTACTGTTCCCACGACACATCCAAAGCGTGGAGCACCATTGTCTCAGCCACCCCAAGAGGGTGCCCCCTGTTCCTCGGAGGCCTCACCGGAATCCCCCTCCGATGAGGTTCCGAGGAAAAGATTGTGCAAGAGTTTCTGTTCCCACGACACATCCAAAGCGTGGAGCACCATTGTCTCAGCCACCCCAAGAGGGTGCCCCCTGTTCCTCTGAGGCCTCACCGGAATCCCCCTCCGATGAGGTTCCGAGGAAAAGATTGTGCAAGAGGAGGCACTTAGATTCCCCGCAGGAATCTCTAACTTCTGACACTGACTTGGATGAGTCAGAGGGGTCCCCAAAATCCCCCTCCGAGGAGGTCTCATTTGCGGACATCTTGGAGATTTTAAAACAGGGGTGATTGGCAGTCCCTAGCCCCCACTGAGGACGAGTCGGTGTTGCTGAAGGCTTTTGGTGCTCAACCTTCTACCTCCTGGTTTACTCCACCCTTCGATGAATTAATGGATTTGATTGCTCGAAGGGCGTGGGAGATACCGGACACAGTGGAACCGGTCCCTCGAAAACCAAGCAAATTTATTACTGCTCCCCAGGACAAGACTTCTCACCAAAGGAGTTCCGGTTGACGCTATGGTGGTGGCTGCAGCTACTAAAAAGGAGATGTCTGAGTCTTCCTCTTCTGTTCATCCTCCTAATAAGGATTCTAGGACTATGGACAGATACGGGAAGCGCGTTTTTAGTTCAGCGACTTTTTCCATGTGTTCGCTAAACTATTTGACACATTTTACACGTCTACAGAGGGATCTCATCAAGGAGCTGAGAGATACCCTCCAGGGTAACACAGATGCTGCTGTTTCAGATAAGGCAACAGCACAGCTTAACACCCTTACCTACATAGTGAACTCGTCCATGAAGCTCATCTCGTATGCGGCTGAAGGGTCGAGTAGAGCCGCAGCTTCAGCGATTGCTCTACGAAGACAATCCTGGATGCGGCTGTGCTCATTTGCGGAAGCCTTCAAGTCTTCCTTCACCAATGCCCCCTTTGATGGTGCCACTCTTTTTGGGCCCAAAGTGAAAGAGACGCTAACTCGGTGTGAGCAAGAAGGAAAGACTCTGCTGTCGGAGTCCGTTTTTCCGTTCCATCTAGACTGTACCCCAAAGGGCAACGAGGTGGAAAAATGTGGTTCCGTAAACCTCAGGGATCTTTCCAGGCCACACAGAGTGACACCCCCCCCCCAGAGGCAGAGGGGGGGGCAGACATGGAAGACGTCGCCCCGGCGGCAGACGGGGTCCGCAGAACCAAGACGACAGGGAATCCTATCCCTGGTAAGCCTTTCCAGCACTCCTGAACGGGGGCCCGACTGTCCTGCTCTGGAGGCAGTCGGGGGTCGCTTGGCTTTATACCCACAGGCCTGGCTAACTCTCACCTCAGACTCCTGGGTAAAAAGCATTGTAACCAGAGGATACAAAATCCCCTTTATGTCAACTCCACCCCAACAAAGAAGGTTTCCAGATGTGCAACCCCATCTGCGAGGCCCAGCAGCAATAGAAATTTCAAAGCTGCTCAAAAAAGAGTCATTCAGCCAGTCCCGGACCAAAAAGGATCCGGAACTTACTCAAGGTTCTTTTTAGTTCCAAAAAAGACAGGGGACTGGAGACCCATTTTGGATCTCAGCAATCTCAATACCTTCGTGAAGAAGGAAAAGTTCTGGATGGTCACGCTTCAATCGATCCTTCCATTTTTGCAGAAGGACGACTGGATGTGCTCGATAGATCTCAAGGACCCATACTACCACATTAAGATGGCCAGACCGTCCAGAGATCACCTGCGCTTCCGGCTGGGCGCCAGTCATTTTCAATTTCGAGCCCTGCCCTTTGGGCTCACCTCAGCCCCCCAGGGTATTCACCAAATGCATGGCAGTGGTAGCGTCTCACTTGAGATGTCTAGGATTCCGGGTGTTTCCCTATCTGGACTACTGGCTCCTCACCGCCACTTCCGAGCGTCGCCTCATACAAGCCAGAGACTATATAGTCAACCTTTGTTTCCACCTAGGGATTTCCATAAACTTCGAAAAATCTGCCTTACTGCCCTCACAGCATATTTCATTCATCGGAGCAGACCTAGATACGCGCTTAACACTGGTAAAGCTCCCTCCAGTAAGGGCTTCATCCCTCAAGGAACAGGTGGTTCTTCTACTGCAAAGCAGGAAAGCCCCGGCCAAACTGGTGTTGAAGGTTTTGGGACTCATGGCAGTGTCCCTGATTGCAGTTCCTTTGGGGAGATTGCACATGAGGCTCCTCCAATGGCTGCTGTTTACGCAGTGGTCATTCCAGCAGTTACCCCTAACGCACGAGATTCTGATAACAGATTCTTGCAAGCGAGACATCTCATGGTGGGTGTTCAGTCAGGATCTCACTATGGGTCGTCCATTTGTTCTACCGAATCCGATGGCCACGATAACCACGGACGCTTCCCTGATAGGGTGGGGGGGACTTTTTCAGGGAAGAACAGTCCAAGGGGAATGGTCCAACATGGAGTACAATCTGCACATAAATGTTCTGGAAATGAGGGCGGTGTTCTTGGCATTGCAACACTTTCAAACCCTCCTACCTCTAGGAACAGTAGCAGTTCAGACAGACAACATGTCTGTAGTCTGGTACATAAACAAATAAGGGGGAACCAGATCTTACCCAATATGTAGAGAGGCCATGAGAATTTGGCAATGGGCAGAGTCCACGGGTCGCTTTCTGATAGCAACGCACATCCCGGGGTCATCCAACGTCATTGCGGACAGGTTGAGCAGAGCCATCCTGTTACCTCACGAGTGGTCCCTCAAACTACAGGTGGCGGAAAGAATTTTCCGCAGATGGGGCCAGCCTTGCTGCGATCTATTCGCCTCCCCGATGAATACCAAATGCAGAAGCTATTTTGCCCTTTTACCCCCTCTAGGGGATGTCCCCAGGGACGCACTGATACACGATTGGCCCCCGGGTCTCCTATATGCATTTCCACCTACCCCCTTGATTCCCAAATTTCTTCAGAAAGCCATGAACCTGGAAAGGACAATTATACTCATAGCCCCATTCTGTCCTCGACAGATATGGTTTCCCTTTCTTCGAGCCCATCAAACAGAGGAACCGTGGATCCTGGACCCAGTACCAGATCTACTGACACATTCGTCGGGAGTTCCTCACCCATCTCTTCTATCCCTCAAACTAGCAGCTTGGCTGCTCCACTTCCCCGCCTAGCCAGGTCTGATGTACTTTCTCCGGCAGTTCAACGTATTTTGGTTGCCTCTCATAAGGCTTCCACTACAAAACTCTACAGGAGTAAATGGAAACGCTTTGTGTACTGGGCATCTAGCCAACACTTGGACCCCCTGGTAGCTCCTTTACATAAAGTTCTAGAATTTCTATCCATCCTTTTCCACGAAGGAGCCTCTACTTCCACACTAAGAGTACAGTTGGCGGCCGTATCCAACTTCCATGTTGGTGAGGATGGTTCTTCTATTATGTCCCACAGGCTTTGTAAGGCTTTTATGAAAGGTTCCTTCCATCTTCGCCCGTCAGAGACCCTTTATTCCCATGGAATTTAAATTTGTTATTGTCGCAACTAATGTTGCCACCCTTTGAACCAGCCTCTTCTTGCCTCCTGAAGTTTTTGTCGTGGAAGACTCTCTTTCTTGTAGCGGTTACTTCAGCTCGGAGAGTGTCAGAGCTGCAAGCACTATCAGTTAAACCACCTTACTTAATTTTCCACCCAGATAGAGTTTCCTTACGAACAAACCCGTCTTTTCTTCCTAAGGTATGTTCTGTCATAAATATTAATCAGTCCATTGAACTCCCTACTTTCTTCAAAAACCATACCAGCAAGTTGGAATATATGCTGCACAAGTTAGATGTCCACAGACAGCTAAGATTTTATTTGGACAGGACTAAGGATTACAGAAAAACAGATCAACTTTTTGTTGCATTTGCAGACAATAAAAAGGGCATGGCAGTTACAAAACGTACACTTTCTAAATGGCTTACTGATTGTATAGCTTTTGTGTATTCTAAGTCGAATCAGGCCTTGCCCACCAAACCTAAGGGCCATTCTACTAGATCCGTTTCCACTTCCTTGGCTCATGCAGCTCGCCTGCCTTTGGACATGATTTGTGCAGCAGCCACGTGGTCTAAACCACATACTTTCATCGCTCATTATAGAGTTGACAAAGCCTCCAAAGACAGGACATCTTTTGGTTCCACTGTGCTCAGGAACGTTCTTCCATGAGTCACTCAGGGTGACGGAGCTAGGGACGCTACCCGTGTGTAAGAACAAACGGCGAGATTGAACACTCTCGCATAAAGAAGTTATGTTCTTACCATAACGTTCCATGTGGAGTGTTCATCTCTCCTTTGTTCTTACATTCCCCCCCTTCCCTCCCTCACGTGTTTGGAAGAACGAGTGGGACTAGAGTCTGGTCCACATGCCTTTATCTCTTCCAGGTATATTGCCTCTTACCTCATGGGGTATATTTCGTTACCCTTTAGTTAATTTATCAGTGAGATAGTGTGTCTGAATTTTTGTGGCAGTATGTAGCCTTAGCACCTCAGCTTTATGGTTGGTCTGGTTTGCTTGCAAACTAGATCTGAGTAATGGCAGGGAGGATTGTGGGATATAGCCTGGTCTCGAACTTCTCTAAGATGCAGAGCTTTGCTATGCGGCCGAGACTCTGCTCCGAACCTGTGTGTAAGAACAAAGGCGAGATGAACACTCCACATGGAACGTTATGGTAAGAACATAACTTCTTTTTTAAGTGGAGCACCTATTTTTCCTGTCAGTTTAGAAGTGGTATAAAGGGTATAAAGTAACTGAAAAGCATTTGTTATGCGAATAATTTTTTGAGACAAGTGTAGTATTTGAAAGTGCTTTTACTGTGTTTTTCTGTCAAAAAAAGTAACTTTAGTGAACTGGTAGTGTTTACTGGTATTTGCTGCTTGTCTTCCCTAGGAAAGAGGCACCATTTTCAGCTTTACCATGCAGCAGACTAGTGGACATGCAGGCTGTCCTCTTTCCAGCCAAAAAAGTAAACAAAAATAAGCAAACAACCCTTGCCATCACAACAGGCTAACAATTTCTTCACATGGGTGAGGTTGCTGTGACCATTACTTGTACCTCAGACCACTCCACTTTTAACTTGGATCCCGTTGGTGTAGCACCTACAACCACTGTGGACCAGGGGATGTGGCTGTTGGGGTCCCCTCAGTGAGCAAGGGAAGAGCCACTGTTGTTCGTCCTAGGAGAGGGAACGGGGAACGTTTCCCTGCTGTGTCAGAATGTTTTGCCCGTCCCTGGGGAAGCTGCTGCTGCCTTTAGCAGCACAGTTGGCTCCATTTTTCTTGTGAAAAAAAGTGGCAGAAACCAAGCACATGTTTAATCCTCTTCCAATTTCTTTGGCTATTATTAGTTTATTGGGCCAGGCTGAGAGTTTAATTCAGGTGATTGATCCTTCTTGTAAAGTAGTTTCTATTAAAAGAAAAAGGGAGACCTCTATTCCTGAAGAAAATCAAGATTATTAATCTGAACAGGAAGATGCAGGGATGGATACAGTTTATTTTCCCTCAAATTTCTGATTCATACTCTGAGTAGAGCTCAAATGTTCTTCGTGTTTCACTGTTGCAGTCATCACACTTAGGATGTTATTCATGTTTCACTGTTGCAGTCATTACATTTGGGTTATCTGCTTGCAGGTAGCCCTCAGTTGGCTTGATTCACAAAGTCTTGGGTCCGGAGTCAGTTGCTGTCTCATCTTCCATGACGTCAGGTCGTCAGGGGTATAAAACATTCAGCGGACGCCATTACATGAGTCTTCCTTGCTGTGCAGTGCCCGAAGCAGTTCGCAAGTGCCGATCGGCCGACTCCTGAAATTTTCATTTTCGAGTTTCAGAACCAGTCTTCAACTAAAGCTAAGTACCCCATTGGGGAAACTTTTTCTTGCTCCTTACCAATGTCAGTAAAAGTTAATAATTGCATTACTTTTGGAAAGCAAATAGCTCATAAAGATTTTCGTTTGTACTGTATTCCTTACCTAGGCCCTGACAACGACGTACCTTGCTGTTGGTTTTGTGCTTTATTTAATCAGCACACTATCCTTCATCTGTATATTTCCCCCTCTAAATATTTCGGTTCTCAGTTTAATTATCCAGAAATGTCGTTGGTTAGCCATCTGACTTCCGGGGTTCTGAAAAAACGCAAAGATAAAGACAGAGGTCGCTGAGGTCCAAAACTGCCGACGCTTCCCCTAAGCCAGTCGCCAGTTCGCTGGTACTCAGGTGCTTTCGCAGCCCCTGATACCCACTGCATCTGATTCACAGGCCTCTACTGAGACCCATTTGGCATATGCCGCGAGATGCTTCAACTGTGGAACCCGCAGATGTCTCTACCTTGGACGGATCCGGAGCCGCTGTGCAGGCTCCAGCTTCTGAGGGTGTATTCGGGCCTACGGACTTGCATATTAAATCGACGCCTCCTTCTTTACTTAGGCCTAAATCTCGATCTACGTCTAAAAAAACGATGCCCAGGCCACATGCTCAGGCCTCTATGCCTAAAAAAAAATGATCAGAATGGCTGAATGTCTAATAACTCTAATCAGGGGTAGCCAACCCCCCCCCCCCTTCTAAGAGGCCTAGGACTGAAGTTGATTATGAATCTTCTGATGATCTGGATTTGCCCTTATCTGCTTATGAAGATTCTGATGCAGAGGACTCTATTCCCTCTGCTTCCCCTCCTGAGGATTTTTCTTTTGGGGAAACCTTACATACTCTAAGGGAGCATTTCCACTGGGAAAGCCAGGATTTTTCTGATTCAGAAAAGAGGCTTAAGGATTTCCTTCTCCTACCTCAGCATAGGCCTTTAGCTATTCCTCCTGTATTAGACATTGTTGATGCTTTTTCGGAATCTAGTTTGGCCCCCGATTCCCTGCCTCCTTCTCCCAGAAAACCTGACCGGTACTACAGCGTCCCTGAAGCCCACAAGTTACTTTTCAAAATTCCTATTGCAGATCCAGAGACTGTTTCACACAGGCCCAAGGGCATTAAGGCTTCTACTGCTAAAAATCCTACCCCTTCTGATAGAGTCTCCACGGCGCTGGATAGATGGGTTAAGAAGGTTTACACTTCTGCAACCTTGGCCATTAGGGCTTTAAACTGCCAGATCTGAAGTAGTTGACTTCATTTGTCAGCAACCTTTGGGATTCGGATCCGACCTCGGATCCGAGCCGGCAATCTTTCTCAGCTTAGATCCGAGCTCCTAGCTCCTCCCCTTCACCCAGAATCCCCTGCCATCCCTGACTGACCTCAGATCTAGTTTGCCGCGCTTCTGTCAGCAGCTAGATTTTTGAGCGCCTGGTTCGTAGGGTCTTCTAGAGTGTTTTGTGAGAGTTTTTAAAACTTTTTTATTATAATTAAGTGTACGACTGTGTTTTGTGGTTAGGTTTCCCTTTTTTAACTAATACCTTTTAGTTAAACTTACCCTCCCTCCTTTTCGCTGGTGCGTAGCTTCTGTGTGTTGTGTGTTTGGGGCCTAACAAGTGTGTTTTTTCTTTAAGATGTCTGAGGCCCCAAAACCCATCTTTTCTAAGTGCACAGAGTGTGGCCATAAGCTCTCCCCAGCAGATGGCCACACTTGGTGTGTTCGGTGCCTTGGGGTTGAACACCTTTCATCTGGGTGTTCCATCTGTGCTACGTTCAACCCCAAGGCACTGAAGGACCGGAGGTCGAAGCTGATCCTAGTGGATCTTTTGCCCCCGGATTCGGCTTCGGCCTCCGGTGCTTCTGTGGCCTCCTCCCCGGCTCAGGCGGCGGCCACTCCTGCCTCTCTCCCTCCGGTCGGGTTTCAAACTCCCGCTGCAGCTCCGGAGGAGAGGGAGGCCAGGAAAGAAAAAAGGAGGGAGAAGCACCACAAGCGGTGGCCTCTGCTTCGCCCCCACCCCGGCTAAGCGGTCTTCTCCCTCCAGGGCTTCCCGGTCTCCTCCTCCTCGGATCCGGTCTCCGTGCTTCTCACCGGGCCCCGAGGAGGAGGAGAACCCGATCTCCGTCGAGGTCATGGAGGCGGCATTCCCGGCCAGCCTCGGTGGCCTCGTCGAGATAGACTCGTAGCCTTTCCGACACAGATTTGGACCGGATGATGCATGGGTTTCTCCAGGCCCAACTGCAGATGGGAGTGCTCCTGCCCCCCCCCCTCCAGGGGGGAGCGCGACACCTTTCTTTGCCCAGATAGCTCTTTCTCCGACCTGCTTCCCGGGTTCAGAGCCTTGGAGCCGGAGGTGGGTCGGCCCCGACAGTATCGGGTACTTCGGCACCAACTTTTCCCTCGAGTCTGTCGGGTCCGTTTTTGTCGGATCCGGGCTCTCGGAGCCGTGGGCTTGAGCGTCTGATCCGAGGGAATCTGTGTGTCTCCAGCTCAGTCTAGGACGGAGCACACTGGTCCGTTGGATCCGATGGCTTTGGCGCTGCCCCCGATCCGTCCATCGGATCCGAGCGAGGGTTTGCTCTCGAATCCCAGAGAGAGTGGCTCTCCATCGGCTTTCGATGTGGTGGAGAGGCTCTGTTGAGTGCTTCCAGGCCCCCGGTCCTTGCTTCGGCTCCACCCCGCACTCCCTGTCTGTTGGGCCTGGCTTCCATCACCCGGCCCCAGGGACAGCCTGCTTCGATGTCCCAGGTCATTCCCTTGGAACAGGACGTGGCTGGTGAGATGTCCTCGGACAGCCCCCCCGAGGACATCCCTCACAAGCGAAAGTGCAAGAGGAGGCACGTGGACTCCCCCGAGTCCTTGACTGATGACACGGATTTGGATAAAGGGGAAGGCTCCCGTAGGTCACCCCCCAAGGATGTCTCCTTCGGAGACATCATGGAAATGCTCAGGATAAAAGGGGGGTGGTCTGCCCCCAAGGCTTCCTCGGAGGAATCCATGTTCCTGGAGGCATTCGAAGCAGGCCCATCTACCTCTTGGGTGTTTCCTCCGCCCGACCCCTTAGTGGACCTTATTACCACTAGGGCGTGGAAGGAGCCGGACACTGTTGAGCCAGTCCCCAAACGCCCGGATAAAATCCTTAGTCTGCCCTCCGAGAGGTCCCATTGGAGCAAGGGTCCCCCCATAGATGCCATGTTGGTGGCGGCCACCAAGAGGGAATTAGCTCAGGAGAGTCCCTTGGTCCATCCACCGAGCATGGAGTCCCATTTGATGGACCGTTTAGGGAAGCTGGCTTTTAGTTCAGCGACCTTCTCTGTGAGGTCTCTGAACTACATGGCGCATGTTATTCGACTGCAGCAGGACCTTATCAAAGAGTACGCTGCGTCGCCCCCGGAGTCCATGTCGGTGGAGGACAAGTGGTTGTACTCCACTCGGATGGCCACACTCAGGTCCGTATCTAACACCTCTATGCAGCTGTTGTCCCACGGCACAGAGGGAGCCGCTAGAGCCAGCGGAACAGGCCTCTTCATACGGCATCAGGCCTGGCTCCCGCATTGCGATTTCACGGAACCCTTCAAGGCGTCATTTGCGAATGCCCTTTTCGATGGTTCTGCCCTGTTTGGCAAGACTGTTCGCGAGACTTTGGTCCAGAGCGAAAAGGACGGGAAGACGTCTGCCGTCGGAGTGTGCTTCTCTGCTCCCCAGAGGTCCTTTTCCAAGAACCAAAAGGGACAGAAGAAGATGTGGTTCCGGAAGTAGGAACAATCCCAGTCCGCTCCGGATCCCCAGTCCTTCCGTGGCAGAGGAGGACAGGGTGGACGCCGCCCTAGAGGCAGAGGGGGCCCGAGGAATGGTGGGTCCAGAGAAGCTTTCTTTGACCGGCCCACCCAGCGACCCTGAGGGGTTGTCAGACTGCTCCTCTCTGGAGGAAGTCGGGGGAAGTTTTTCGAGGCACCTTGGGAGTCCATCACGACAGACCGCTGGGTGCTTCGCATCATATCCAGAGGATACCAAATTCCCTTTTCTCACACCCCTCACCAACCCAAACGTCTCCCTGATGTCCCACCCGATCAGAGGGAGGCTGCAGCTGCGGAAATTCAGCAGCTCTTAGGAGAAAGAGCCATCCAACACGGCCCCCCAGACCAGTTGGGATCGGGTTACTACTCCAGGTTCTTTTTGGTGCCAAAAAAGACGGTGGACCTAAGGCCAATCCTCTATCTCTCCCTCCTGAACCTGTCAGTAACCAAAGAAAAGTTCCGGATGGTCACCCTTCAATCCATTCTCCCCCTGTTGCGGGAGAGCGACTGGATGTGCTCCAGGATGCGTATTACCACATTTTGATGGACAAGCGATCCAAGAGGTTTCTCCGCTTCCGGCTAGGAGCCAGTCATTATCAGTTCAGGGTCCTTCCCTTCGGTCTCACCTCAGCCCCCAGGGTGTTCACTAAGGTATTAGCAGTGATAGCGGCCCACCTGTTGCTTCAGGGAATGCAGGTGTTTCCATAGCTAGACGACTGGCTCCTGACCGCCCCAACAAGGCATCTACTCTGACAGGAATTACTTTCTCCACCTTGCTCCCCGGTTGGGGATCACCATCAACACTGACAAATCCTTTCTCAACCCGACTCAGGTGATAGACTTTATCGGGGCCAGATTAGACACCAACAACTTACTAGCCTTCTTAACCACCGAACGACTTCACCCCCTGAGGCTACATGTGCGGGCCATTTTCCTATCGTTGGCTCCCCCGGCGGGATTGGTCCTGAGGGCGCTGGGCTCCATGGCGGCTGCAATTACCCTGCTCCCCATGGCTCGCCTGAACTTGAGGGTTTTGCAGTGGACTCTCCATGTCCAATGGTCCTTCCATCGATATCCTCTGTCACCCCATTCCCCTCAGCAAGGCTTTCAAAAGGGCTCTCGCATGGTGGTTACAATCACCGGACCTCCAAGCGGGACGCCCTTTCTCCATGGCCCCTCCACTAGCCACGGTGACCACGCATGCCTTCCGCCTTGGGGGGGGGGGGGCATTATGCTGGCAGGACGGTCCAAGGCACGTGGATCGATACAGAGACCTCATTGCATATAAATGTTCTAGAGATGAGGGCAGTGCTGTTGTCGTTGCAAGCACTTCAGAGCCTTCTTCCTACAGGAACAGTTGCAGTTCAGTCAGACAACATGTCGGTGGTCTGGTACATCAACAAACAGGGGGGAACCAGGTCCTACCCACTCTGTCGAGAAGCTATGAGAGTGTGGGAATGGGCGATCTCCACCAACCGCTTTCTTAATGCAACTCACATTCCGGGTCGGTCCAACATCCTGGTGGACAAATTCAGTCGCACCATACTGTCGCCTTACGAGTGGTCTCTCAATCCCCAGGTAGCGAAGCGGATATTTGCCGTATGGGGACAACCCTGTTGCGATCTCTTCATCTCTCCTTCAAACACGAAATGCAACAGCTACTTCGCTCTAATTCCCCCCGCCGGGGAATTCATAGGTTCATAGGTTGGTACTAGGCTATCAGCCCTAGGGCCTATACAAGCCTAGCCATAACAATTCCCTGGCTATTTCTTCCCACATTATTTACTTTCCTGGACCCCTGTCAAGCAGGGCGACTGAAGTGATCCCTGGGGTGAATTTCCTTTCTCCCATCCAATCGTCAAGGTTCCTCTTGAAGCAGTCCAAAGAGGCACTCTGCTTGACATGTATGGGCAATCTATTCCAGAGTCTGGGGAGTCTCTGGGTCAGGAACCTATCCCTCCAGCATGTTTTCTTTATTGTGATGACAAGGTTTAGATCCCTGGAGCGTGTAGCTCTGAGGGATTGGGATTTCTTTAAGTGTAGCATGTCCAACAGCTCTGGGTTTGACATGGCCTTGTATGTTAAGCAGAGATCGCCTCTGAGTAGACGATATGCGACAGAGTATAGCTGGAGTTTTTTAGAGACCTAGAGACGCTCTGGTGCATGCTTGGCCTCCTGGTCTACTCTTTGCTTTCCCTCCTCTACCTCTGATGCTGAAGCTTCTACAGAAAGCCATTCGGTTGGGGAGCAAAATGATCCTCATTGCCCCATTCTGGCCTCGTCAAGCTTGGTTCCCTTACTTCTGGTCTCATCTGGTGAATCCGCCTTGGATTCTAGATCCCCTTCCGCATCTGATTTCCCACCCCCTAGGCCTCCCAGTCCCGAACCTGGACAATCTCAAGCTTACGGCTTGGTTGCTCCAGTTCCACTCGTAGCTAGGACTCCCGGTATCTCCTCCCCAGTTAAAGCTATCCTAGTAGCAGCACACAAGTCCTCTACTAGGAAAGTCTGTAGGAGTAAATGGAAACGTTTTCCTATTTGGGCGGAGCATCAGAACCTAGACCCTTTCACAGCTCCGTTGCCCGCCGTCCTGGATTTCCTTTCATGGCTTTTTCATCAAGGGGCTAGCTGTTCCACAGTCAAAGTTCAAGTAGCAGCTATCTCATTACCACGTGGGACATGAACTGGGTCCATTGATCACCTCGAAGTAATGTAAGACCTTTCTGAAGGGCACCTTCCTACTCAGACCTCCAATAAAGGAAGTAGTGCCTCCCTGGGATTTGACTTTAGTACTTCAGGCCTTGACAGCTCCCCCCTTTGAACCTGCAGCTCCAGCTGATCTCAAACATTTGTCATGGAAAACAGCCTTTCTCGTCGCTATTACTTCAGCTAGGAGGGTTTCTAAACTTCAAGCCCTATGTGTAAAACCTCCTTATTTGACCTTCCACAAGGATAAGGTTTACCTCAGGACCAATTCCTCATTCCTTCCTAAGATTGCTTCCGAGGCAAATATTAACCAATCCATTAATCTGCTAGATGTTCATCGTGTTTCACTGTTGCAGTCATGACTGTAGGGATGTTCATCGTGCATACAGCTGCAGTAATCACAGATGGATTCTCTGCCGTCAGGCGGTCCCTCGGTCGGCCGAATTCCAGTGTCTTGGTCCGGCGTCGGTTGTCGTCGCTTTCTCTTCTGACGTCAATGAGGCCAGAGTATATAAGACACAGCCGACGCCATGTTCTTCAGTCTTTTTTGCCGCGCAGTGCCCGAAGCAGAAGCAGTTCACAAGTGCCGGTCGGCCAGCTCCTGAATTACGAATATTTTGGAATCCGAAGTCTTCATTAAAGCTAAGTACCCCGTTGGGGAAACTTTTCTTGCCTCAGACCGATGTCAGAAAAAGTTAATTGTATTTCTTGTGGGAAGCAAATACCGCATAAGGATTTCCATTCCCGCTGCATACCTTGTTTGGGCCCAGACCACGACGTCTCGGGCTGTCACTTTTGCGCTACCTTCAATAAACGCACTATTAAGCGTCGGGCGGAGTTCGCCCAGCCCTACTTTGGTAAAGCTTTTGATTATAAAATGTCGTCGGACACTCCGACTACCGTTTTGACCAAAAAACGCAAGGAAAAGGACCGACACGCGAGGCCTGCGGTCCCCGCCAAAACAGGCTACACGTGGTCCGGTTCTCAGCGAGACGCCTTTGCAGTCCCTGACTACCGACGACACTTCTTTGGCGGTGTCCTCTGTACCCGAGACCGCTGGGTCCTCGGCCCTTTCCCAGACTACAACCGAAGCCTCTGCTAATGTTGAGCCTACTAATGTGGACAGGTCCACCTCCACCCATGGTGTATTTAGGCCCTCATCTTCCTTTTTCAATTAAGGCCTTTACTAAATCCAAAGCAGCCAGGCAGCCCATGAGGCCTGTTGTACAGGGCCCATCTCCAGGTCCCATGCCTAAAAAACAGATGCTTAGAATGGCTGAGGATTTAATTACTCTTATCAGAGGTTCTCAACCCCCTCCAGACAAGAGACCCAGAGTGGAGGAAGATTCTCCCTCTTCTGATCAGGGATCCATTTTATCAGAAAATTCTGATGCAGAGGAACACTCTTACTCTCCTTTTGAGGATTCGGATGCAGAACAGTCCATTCCCTCTGTATCCCCTCCTGAGGATTTTTCCTTTGGGGAAACCTTACACACCTTGAGGGAACACTTCCATTGGGAAGGCCAAGACTTTTCAGATTCCAAGAAAAGACTTAGGGAATTTCTTTTGTTACCTCAACACAGACCTCTGGCTAATACCCCCTGTTTTGGACATACTGGATGATGTCTATTCGGAGGCTTGTCTTAACCCGGATTCTCTGCCTCCTGCACCAGTCAAACCTGATAGGTATTACAGAGTTCCCAGCTCTCACCAATTTCTCTTCAAAAGCCATAATGCTGACCCTGAAACCATTTCACAAGGCCCCAAGGGATTGAAGGCCTCCACTGCCAAAAATCCACTTCCTGCAGAAAGGGAATCAAGATCTTTGGAAAGGTGGGGGGAAAAGGTTTATACCTCGGCCACTCTAGCCATGAGGGCTTTAAATTGTCAGTTTCATATGCTTAAATATCAACAGTTCCTGTTATCACAGTTGAGGAACAAAATGTCTCAACCTGAACAACAAGATTTAAAGGAGTTACAGGATATGATGCATAGTGCCGAACAAGTGGGTAAAACACACCTTACAGTGTGGTTATGATGCCCTAGAGGCCTCAAGTAGAGCGGCAGCTACAGGATCAGTCATTCGCAGACATGCCTGGCTTAGGGAACAAAATTTACCAGATCATGTGAAAGCTAAACTTCTAGATGCTCCTTTACAAAAGGATGTGCTGTTTGGTACTAATGCTGAGGAGACACTACGGAAAATGGAAGAAAAAGCCAAATCTATGCAAACGGTCAAAGCCTTCTTACAGGTCCAACCACCACATTTTAGCAGAAATTGGCCTTCAAAAAACTGGTCCTTTCCAGCCACTGACAAGCCCCAAAGAGGTAGATACAGACGCACAAGGGGCAGAGGGCAATCACAAGGATCATATAGAGGCCGACAATGGCAAACTCCAGCACCAAGAGGTGGCGAAGACAGTGCACAACAATACAGGAAGCAAACCCAATGACTCCCTCATTTCCATGCCAAGCATGTCTCAGCTGGCAGCACCTTTGGGAGGAAAACTAGCACTGTTTGCAAGCAATTGGCATATTGTCACAACAGACAAATGGATCCTGGACATTATAAACAGAGGCTACAAATTTCAATTTCACACTCTTCCAAAAATGAGAGGCATGCCAAACCTGCCTCACAATCAAAGGGCAGAGGCACAAATACAAATTTCAAAGCTCATGGACATGAAAGCTATTCAAGAGGTACCTACTCACGAACAAGGCCAAGGTTTTTATTCCAGACTATTTCTGGTACCAAGGAAAGGAACCGACTGGAGACCCATTTTGGACTTATCCATCCTAAACACATTTCTACTCGTACCAAAATTCAAGATGCTCACATTACAGCAGCTTCTTCCCATGCTGTGCAAGGAGTTTTGGCTGGTAACATTGGACCTCAAGGAGGCTTACCTGCATGTCCCAATCAGACAAAGCTGCAGAAGATACCTCAGATTTCGTGCAGGTTCAATCCACTATCAATTCTCTGCATTGCCCTTTGGCTTATCTACTGCGCCCAGAGTATTCACGAAATGCCTGGTATCAGTAATTGCCTACTGCAGACTTCAAGGGATACAAATTTACCCTTATTTGGACGACTGCTTGATCCAAGCGGACAGCAAGCACATACTTCTGGAACATTTGGCTTATGTAACACGGTTATTGAATTCTCTGGGATACACAGTCAACAAAGAGAAATCCAGGCTAACACCATCTCAGAAAATAACTTTCCTGGGTGCCAACTTGGACACAAACACCCAGATGGCCTATCTCACGCCAGAAAAACAGGGGCAACTAACTCAGTACTTCAAAATACTAGCAAATTGTACAAGGCTCACTGCAAGGAACATCCTGCAGGCTCCGGGCTTCATGGCATCTTGCATTCTTTTAATCCCACCTGCAAAGTTGCACATGAGGAAACTTCAATGGTACCTAAAAAACCTATGGTCTCAACACAGCCACAGTTTGGAAACAATAATACCAATAATCCCATGTTTGCAAAAGGAATTTCTATGGTGGGCCCAAGCATGTCAAACAAACACAGGTCTTCCATTCGGCAAGCCTCAAGCAAATCAAGTCATCACAACAGATGCCTCAGACTACGCCTGGGGGGTGCACATGACAGACAGGTGCATTCAGGGCAAATGGTCACAAAAGGAAAAGCACCTTCACATCAATCTAAAAGAAATGCTAGCAGTGATAAATGCAATTACAGCTTTCAAGGACCTCCTGCATCCAGAGCAATTATTGATAAGAACAGACAACACCACAGTAATGTGGTACATAAACAAACAAGGAGGAACACATTCATACCCCCTGTGCAGACTAGCCATGTCACTCTGGAACTTGGCTCTGGAATGGCAAATCGAACTTCAAGCACAGTACTTGCCAGGTTTGGAAAACACGCTGGCAGACAATCTAAGCAGAAATATGACAGACCCACATGAATGGAAGTTGCATCCTCAAGTGTTTACAAAGATAATCCAAGCGTGGGGAAGGCCAGACATAGATCTCTTCGCCTCCCACAGGAATCATCAATTGGAAAAGTTCTGTTCAAGGACCTTTCATCCAAAGGTCTGGAGAGTGGACGCCCTTTCTTTCAGTTGGGAAGCATGGACAGTTTACGCTTTCCCACCTTTGCCTCTTCTGCCCAAGGTGCTCTTGAAAGCAAGAGCAGACAGACCGAAGATGATACTGATTGCTCCAGACTGGCCAAGACAACACTGGTACCCACTCCTGAGGAGCCTAACGCATACTCCTCCCTGGTCTCTACCTCTAATGCCTCTTCTACTGACTCAACACAGCTACAAAATTCTTCACAGTCAGCTGAAAACACTCGATCTCGCTGCATGGAAAATTCCTTAACACCACAACAGTCCCTACTCTCCAAAGAGGTGCAGGATGTCATTTTGGAGGCCAGAAGGCCATCTACTAGAAAGGCTTACTCCGCAAAATGGAAACGGTTTTGCTCTTGGAATGAGAAAAAAGGCCAGGATCTTAGAAAACTGAATTTGCCTCCGATATTACAGTACCTAGCTGAGCTGTTGAACAGGGGACTTTCATTTTCCTCCATAAGAATTCATGCCTCAGCCATTTCTGCAGAATTCAACACTGATCCACCCTTATTCTCTCACCCACTCTTAAGACAGTTCCTCAGAGGGGCTAAGAATATAAGACCTCCAAGGAAACAACTAATACCAGCCTGGGATCTTAATTACATTCTAGAAAAATTAACATTGCCTCCTTTTGAACCAGCTGCATCAACAGATTTGCAATATTTGTCCTGGAAAACAGCTTTCCTTCTGGCCATTACCTCAGCTCATAGGGTTTCGGAACTACAAGCCCTCATGGCTGTGCAGCCCTTTCTCATCTTCCATCAGGACAGGGTTTCCCTTCGAACCAATCCGTCATTTATGCCTAAAGTGGTATCCAGGGTAGCTTTAAACCAAGCCATACACTTACCTACCTTTTACCCCAATCCTCAAAATAAAGGGGAAAGACTGCTACACTCCTTAGGCATCCATAGACAGCTACTTTATTATTTGGACAGAACAAAGCCTTTCAGGAAATCAGAACAACTTTTTGTGTCCTATGCTGTAGGAGCTCAAGGGAAGCCAGTTACCAAACAGACAATTTCAAAATGGATAGGCCACTGCATACGGTTTTGTTACTCCTTTCATGGAAAATCTGTCCCTTCAGGCATCAGATCCCACTCCACCAGGGCCACAGCTACCTCTACAGCCTTCCTCAGAGGAGTTCCTACCAAAGATATTTTGGAGGCAGCCACTTGGAGTTCTGTGCACACCTTCACCAAACACTACCACCTGCCTTTATACTCCAAAACTAGAGCAGGCTTTGCCACTGCTGTGTTGCAGGGCATTCTGGCTCATCCCAGTTCCACCTAGTGCCTACCACCCTGTGCGTAGCTTTGGGATTCTACCCATCTGTGATTACTGCAGCTGTATGCACGATGAACATAGTACAGTTTTGTACCTACCATAAATGTAGATGTTCGAGTGCTAATACAGCTGCAGTACAGGTTACCCTCCCTCCTTCCCCTCTTGGTAAAGGCCTAGGGGCTAACCCCTCCTCATACAACCTGACTGGGTTATCCTTCTATGGTATATTTGCTTGCAACTACTGATTTTTGATTATATTGCATTGCATGAATATATATATATATATATATATATATATATATATATATATATATATATATATAATTTATGTATTGCCTTCCTTCTGGGGGCACCTGACATCTGGGGCAAGAAAGACTGAAGAAAATGGCGTCGGCTGTGTCTTTTATACCCCTGTCGCTCTGACGTCAGGAAAGAAAGCGACAACAACCGACGCCGGACCTAGACTTTGGAATTCGGCCGACCGAGGACCCGCTTGACGGCAGAGAACCCATCTGTGATTACTGCAGCTGTATTAGCACTCGAACATCTACATTTATGGTAGGTACAAAACTGTACTTTCCTGGGATTCTCTGTAAGCATAAAGTCAAATTTGACACCCTCACAACAGATAACTTTTCTGGGTGCTCTTCTAAACACCACAACCCAGATGGCATTTCTGACATCCGAAAAACAATTACAGCTGGCTTAAACCTTGGCAACTTTAACTCAACTATCTGCAAGGAAATTCCTGCAGGCTTTGGGTTACATGGCCTCCTGCATCCTTCTCGTACCATATGCAAGACTACACATGAGGAAAATACAGTGGTACCTAAAAAGTGTATGGTCTCAGCATTGCCACAGTTTAGACATACTGATCTCCGTCCTTCCTTGCCTTCAAAAGGAATTTCTTTGGTGGTCCAGTGCATGTGCTCTAAACAAAGGGAAACCCTTCCGTCTGCCTCCTGCCACTCAGATTCTAACCACGGACGCCTCGGATTATGCTTGGGGAGCCCATTTTCAGGGCAATTGTCTGCAGGGCCTTTGGACAAAGGATCAGAAGCACCTGCATATCAATTTAAAGGAAATGTTAGCCGTTCAGAAAGCTCTGTTGGTCTTCCGGAATCTTTTACAACCAGGTCAACTACTAATACGGACAGACAACACCACAGTTATGTGGTACATAAACAAGCAAGGGGGATCTCATTCCTACCCCCTTTGCAGACTAGCCATGGATCTATGGAACACAGCTCTAGCTTGCAATCTGGATCTTCAAGCTCAGTTTCTACCAGGGAAACGAAACTTCCTGGCAGACAGGCTGAGCAGAAACCTTTCGGATCCACACGAGTGGATGCTGGACACCAAAATATTCAGGATAACAGCAGTCTGGGGATTTCCCCACATAGACTTCTTTGCATCCCATCTCAATCATCAACTACAGAATTTTTGCACCAGGACTTTCCACAGAGAAGCTTGGAAAGTGGATGCCCTGTCATTCAGTTGGAGGAACCTCTCGGGATATGCCTTTCCGCCTTTTCCTCCTCTTCCACGGGTCTTATTGAAGATAAAACAGGACAAGCCCAAGATGATAATCTTGCTGGCTCCAAATTGGCCTCTACAGTTTTGGTATCCAACTCTAAAAAACCTATGTCTGGAGCCCCCTTGGGTTTTACCTCAGTCTCCGAACCTTCTGTCCCAACATCAGGGTCAGGTTCTACACATGTCAGAACTCTCAGCCTGGCGGCCTGGTTAATCCAGGGCCTTTGATTTCTTTTTTCCTACCCAAGCATGTTATGGATGTCATTTTAGAAGCCAGACGTCCTAGCACTGGAAAATCTTATGCAGGAAAATGGAAAAGATTTTGTTCCTGGATTCAGGCTCAGGATTCTGATCCTCTTCTTCCTAACATTACCTTAATTTTACTTTACTTGACAGATCTCTTACATAAGGGTCTCTCTTTCTCTTCCATTAAGATACATGTCTCTGCTATTTCTGCTCATTATAATACAGACCCTCCCATCTTTTCCCACCAGCTCATGAGACACTTTCTCAGAGGAGCTAAGAACTTAAGACCTCCTAGATCTCCTCCCATTCCTGCTTGGGATCTCAGCTATGTTTTGGAAAAACTAACCTTGCCTCTTGAGCCTGCTGCCTCTTCTGACATCAAGTTTTTATCTTGGAAGACGGCTATCTTGTTAGCCCTAACCTCTGCCAGGAGAGTTTCAGAGTTACAAGCTCTTATGGCTGTGGAACCTTATATTATATTTCATCAAGACAGGGTATCTTTGAGGACTAATCCTACCTTCATGCCTAAGGTGGTTTCCAAAGTGGCTTTAAATCAAACTATCCACTTGCCAACCTTTTTCCCCACTCCTCAAAATAAAGGGGAAAGGAATCTTGCATTCCTTGGATGTACACAGACAACTATGTTTTTACCTGGACAGAACCAAGGACATCAGAAAATCAGAACAATTGTTTGTTTCTTATGCTTCAAATTCCCAAGGTAAAGCCATTTCAAAACGGACCATTTCTAAATGGATTGCTCATGGAATCAGATTTTGTTATTCACACCATGGAAAGCAAATCCCAGGGAGTATACGGACTCATTCCACCAGAGCTGCTGCCACTTCTGCGGCCTTCCTCAGGGGAGTCCCTACCAAAGACATTTTGGAAGCTGCAGCTTGGAGTTCAGTGCATACTTTTTCTAAGCACTACAGTCTACCTCTCTACTCTAAGTCTAGGGCAGGCTTTGCCTCTGCAGTCTTGCAGGGCCTTTTAGCCGCCCCTTCTTCTTTATGACCACCTCACTTTCTTTCAGCTTTGGGATTCTACCCTACAGTCATGACTGCAACCGTGAAACACGATGAACATAGTACAGTTGTGTACACCTACCATAAATGTAGATGTTCGAGTGTCTTCACTGTTGCAGTCTGGGTTTCCCTCCCTCCTGTCCCCTCTTATTTTTACTTTTGTGTAGTTCCTTATTTCACCATTCTTCTGAGGTGTATTTGCAAAGGTTATGGGACCTTTTTCATTTTGGAACTCCTGACATCTGGGGCAAGAAAAAGTGGAGAAGATGGCGTCGGCTGTCAGCTTTGTACTCCTGGCGCTCTGACGTCAGGGAGCATGGTTGAACAGCCGACGCCGGACCCAGACTTAGGGATTCTGGCCGACCGAGGACTGCCTGCCGGCAGGGGAGAACCCTACAGTCATGACTGCAATAATGAAGACACTCGAACATCTACATTTATGATAGGTGTACACAACTGTACTTTTTCTTTCCTGAATACCAGTACAAAGGAGAATGCAAACTGCATTCTTTAGATGTGCATAGACAGCTGCGTTTCTACATTCATAGAACGGCTGGTCATAGACAATCCGACCAGTTGTTCGTCTCCTTTGCCAAATTTAATTTAGGTAAATCTGTGTCAAAGGTCACCTTGTCGAGGTGGATTTCACAATGCATCCTTTTGGCTTATGAAAGTTCTGGCAGGCCCGCACCTCAGGGAGCCCGTGCCCACTCTACTCGGTCCATGTCTACTTCTGCTGCCTTTCGGGCTAGAGTACCCCTGGATGATATTTGCTCAGCAGCCACTTGGGCTTCACCTCATACCTTCATCAGCCATTATAAATTGGATATTATCTCTAGAGGGAGAGCATCCTTTGGCTCTGCAGTGCTCCGGAACATCCTTCCTTGAAGGCCGCCCAAGGTGCAGGTAGCTGGGGACTCTGTCCCAAAGGTTGCTGACAAATGAAGTCAACTACTTCAGATTAAGAAGTTATGTACTCCCCATAACGTTCCATCTGAGTAGGTAGACTTCTTTTGTCTGCAACCGTCCCACCCTCCTTCCCCCTGACCTTCGGATGTTTTTTGGCCAGAAGTTTTTACTTTGCCCTTTTAAGGAAGGTAGTTAATTTCCCTTTTCAGCCTTATTGGTTATGGGCAAACTTGATCTGAGGTCAGTCAGGGATGGCATGGGATTATGGGTGAAGGGGGGGAGCTAGGAGCTCGGATCTACGCTGTGAACAATTGCCGGCTCAAATCCGAATCCCAAAGGTTGCAGACAAATGAAGTCTACCTACTCAGATGGAACGTTATGGTGAGTACATAACTTATTTCATATAAAGTATCAGCAACATGTTATTGGACTGCTTAAAGCAGAAAATTATGTTGATTCCTGATTGTGTCGAAAATGAAGAATTACAGAATTTAATGCATTCTGCCGAACAAGTTGGAAAACATACTTTGCAATGTTTTGATTTATTAGAGGCCTCTTGCAGGGCTGCTGTTACTGGGTCTGTGCTCAGAAGGCATGCTTGGCTTAAGGAGCAATCTTTGCCTCTTCATGTTAAAGCTAAATTGTTGGATGCTCCTTTAAATCAGGACCGCCTGTTTGGCAACAAGGCTGAGGAAGTTCTTAAAAAGATGGAAGATGACGCTAAATCTATGCAAACTGTTAAAGATTTTTTACAAGTTCAGCCTCCTAGATTTAGTAGACACTGGCCTTCTAAGAATTGGTCCTTTCCAGCCCCTTCCAGGTCTTCTCAAGCCAAACCCAGACACAGCAAAAACCCCAGGTTTCAGTCCCAAGGGACTCTCAGAACTAAGCAGTGGTGGACCTTCCACTTCCAAGTCTGGGAATAATAAGACCCCCCCCCCCTATGGTAAACTATCTTAATGACTTCCTTTTAAAATTTCCAAGCACTTATTAACTGACTGCCCCTTTGGGGGGAAAGATTGCTCTTCATGCAAAGAATTGGGAACTCATTACCCAGGACAAATAGGTTTTAAATAGTGTCCCAGGGGATACAGATTTCGCTTCCACACATTGCTAACTCCAAGTGGGTGGCCAGACCTACCCCCAAATCAGTGGGTAGAGGCCCAAAAACAAGTGCTTTCTCTCTTAAGCATTCGGCTTTTCAGCTGGCACCAGAAGAGAAAAAGGGACAAGGTTTCTACTCGAGAATTTTCCTGGTACCCAGAAAAGACAATTCACTGCATCCTATCCTGGACTTGTCTACTCTAAACACCATTTTGGAGATTCCAAAATTCCAGATGCTGACTCTTCGTCAGTTACTTCCTATGCTAGGCAAAGATGCCTGGTTAGCAACACTAGATTTAAAAGAAGCATACCTGCACATCCCAATCAGGGAATCTTGCAGAAGATACCTACGCTTGAAAGCAGGCTACACACACTAACAGTTCTCTGCATTGCCCTTTGGCTTATCTACTGTGCCCAGGGTATTCACAAAGTGCCTAGCTCCAGTTATTGCATTTTGCAGGTAAAGAAATATTTGAATATACCCATACCTGGACGATTGTCTAATTCAGGCAGAAAGCCAGGACATACTTTTGAATCTTCTGGCCTTTTTAAAAAGGGATGTTAAGTTGTCTATCTCGCCTTCGTTTCTTGCTTGTTGGGATCGGAACCGATCCTCTGCTCCGACTCTATCTTCTATAGCTCGAGAGCTGTTTACTGCATGAGGCTACCCCTTATCCCATGATGCCTAGCGCTGGCCACCCAGATCTCGTTTGCCACTACAGCTGCGAGGTTCGTTGTTACTGGCTCAGGCTTGTATAACTTTTATTCATGACTTTTTCAGTCTGATTAGGGCTTTTTCTGGTAGTTTATTATTTAATGTTATAGTCGTTAACTAGTTGGTTGTAGTTTTAAAGTATTGTGGTCTTCCCTTAGAACTCGTTTAAATTAGAGAGTTCTCCCCCTCCCCCCTCTATCCCTGTATAGCTTGTATTTAGCTTTTTAGTTTGTTTTCTTCTTTCTGATTGTTAGGTAGCCGTTTAAGTTAGAGGCTTCCTAGTTTTAAAAAAAAAAACTATCTTTAGCTATAGTATACTGTGTTCTACCTTCCGTTTTTGTGGTATTGTCTGGTATTAGTTATTGCTAGTTCGGCCTTTTGACTAAAAGAACTTAGCGTAGTATCTTCTAGTTGTGGATATGTTTACAGAATCCAAGGTGTCTGGATTCAAGAAGTCTGACTTATGCTGTCAGAAAATGTCTCTGACAGATGGGCACACTTCTTGTGTCTTTTGTCTAGGTGCACTGCACCTGCAGGACTCGTGTTCTGTATGCCATGCATTTAGCCCAAGAGTTCTGCAGGAGCGCAAAAATAAGCTTATTTTGAGGGGTCTTCTTAAGCCCCAGGATTCACCGGCCAAGGCTCAGCCTGTAAAATCTCCTAAATTGGCCAAATCGTCTGCTCCCAGCTCGGAGCCGTCATTGGCCCAGGTCTTGCCTGCTACTTAGGTTCTGGCTGGAACCGAGGAGACTGCCTCCCCGTCGGCTCCACCAGTACCTTCGGAGCCTTCGTGGACCCACAGGAGGCCAAGGTCCCCTTCTCTAGAGTCTATACATTCAGCTACTCAGTCTCCCCTGTTGCAGAGTGACCGCAGTCACAGATCCTCCCACTCTTCTCTGTCCTCTAGGCTCTCAGATCACGACATGGAGAGAGTGGTCAGTAGGTTGTTGAAGTCGCAGGCACTGTCCAAAATGTTGTCCAGCCCTCCGGTGTCGGCTCCGTCCGTTTCTATCGATGTTCCTCCTTCGACTCCATTGAGCTTGGAGCCGGAGTTTGTCGGGGTTCGAATTGTGGAACCGTCTGCTCCAATAACCATTTCTCCTTCGGTTTCGTCGGCTCCAATCCCCTCGATGGTGCCTTCCGTCGAGGGATTTGGGCGCTGAGACTCCCTCGTCTGCTCCGAGGGGGGCGAGTGGCATTAGACTCTTGTCTAACCCCATTCTCCCTCTCGGAGTTTCGGTGCAGGTGAGCTCGGCTCCTACATCGGCCTCGGAGCCGTCTCCCTTGGTGCGGAGGAGGATTCCGGCTTCTTCGAAACTGGAGCCTTCTCTGCATCGTGGCAGGGACGCCTTCGATGTCATGAGGAGTGTACTAGCCTCTGAGTCAGCTCTACTTTCGACCCCACTGGCTCCGTCCCCAATAGTGCATGTGTCAACCTCTGCCCCTCCTCCAGACCCCAAGCATGGGGAACCGGCGCTCCAGAGCACCCCATTGGGTGTTTCCTCCTCTTCTGAGGCCTCTCCTGATCATTTAGAGGAGTCCCCTCGGAAGAGGAAGCACATTGACACCCCCGAGCCTGTCACTTCGGATACGGATTTGGATGAATCGGAAGGGTCCCAGAGATCCCCCTCTGAAGAGGTTTTCTTTTTGGACATCTTAGAAATGCTTAAGCAGACCGGGAGCTGGAATGTCCTAACCCCTACCGAGGACGAATCTGTATTCCTGGATGTGTTCGGTTCCCAACCTTCCACCTCCTTGGTTTCTCCGCCCTTTGACCCTCTAATGTCAGTGGTGGCTCGAAGGGCTTGGTCAGCCCTCGATACAGTGGAACCAACCCCGAGATGACCCGGCAAGTTTATCACTGCACCCTCTGATAAACAGTTTCTTACTAAGGGTGTTCCCGTAGATGCCATGGTGGTAGCAGCAACTACTAAAAAGGAGTTAGCGGAAACTTCTTCCTCTGTCCATCCTCCTAACAAGGAGTCTAGGACCATGGATAGATACGGGAAGCAGATGTTTGCTTCAGCGACCTTTTCCATGAGGTCACTGAATTACTTATGCCACTTTACCAGGCTTCAGAGGGATGATCTGAAAGATTTCGGAGATACCTTTCAGGATCCATCAGCTGAAGGGGCTCAAGCTAAACTAGCTTCTCAGCTGGCGACCCTAAATTCTGTAGTCAACTCCTCCATGAGGCTCATTTCCTGTGCAGCTGATGGTGCGAGTAGAGCCGCAGGTACAGACGTGGCCCTTAGGAGACATGCATGGATACGGCTGTGTAATTTTGCGGAACCCTTTAGAGCGTCGTTCACCAACACTCCCTTTGGTTCCTTTCTTTTTGGGCCACAGGTGAAAGACACTCTCACTAGGTGCGATCAGGAAGGCAAGACTCTCTCTGCCGTGGGAATCCGTTTTTCCACTCCTTCCAGACCATACCCCACGGGTCAGAAGAGTGGTAAAATGTGGTTTCGGAAATCCCAAGTAGCCTCGCCTGACACACGTAGTGATTTTTCCTCCAGAGGCAGAGGAGGAAATAACAGACACTGCCCTCGTGGCAGAGAGGGGTCCGCAGAACCAGATCAGCAGAGAATCCTTCTTTGACAAGCCCTTCCAGCATCCCTGAAGGGTTGCTTGGCTGTCCGCCTCTGGAGGCAGTCGGGGGAAGACTTTCACTGTGCCCAAAAGCCTGGCAAAACCTAATGCGAGACAAATGGGTACACTCAATCATATCCGGAGGTTACATAATTCCCTTCTTTCAACCCCCCTTACCGTCAAACAAATTCCTTCCAGATGTTCCACCCAATCTGAGGGCCCAAGCAGTCATAGAAGTTTCAAGACTGCTAGAAAAAAGTCATCCAGGAAGTACCGGCAGGCCAACACGGATCCGGAACTTACTCAAGGTTCTTTTTGGTACCAAAAAAGAGAGGGGACTGGAGACCAATATTGGATCTCAGTAGACTAAACAAGTCTGTTCAAAGAACAAGGTTTCAGATGGTCATGCTACAGTCCATTCTATCCTTTCTGGGTCAGGGCAATTGGATGTGCTCGATAGATCTTCAGGATGCGTACTACCGTATCAGGATGGACAGGCGCTCCCGGAGATATCTGCGCTTCTGACTGGGGGCCAGTCATTACCAGTTCAAAGTTCTGGCCTTTGGTCTCACCACAGCCCCCAGGGTGTTCATCAAATGCATGGCAGTAGTCACGTCTCACCTGAGGCGCCGAGGATTCCAGGTGTTTCCATATCTAGATGACAGGCTCCTTACTGCTACTACCAGGCATCAACTCCTTCAAGCCAGGGACTACACAATCTCAATTTGTGCCCAGCTAGGCATTACTATAAATTTCGAAAAATCTGCCTTGTTGCCCTGTCAATCTATTACCTACATAGGAGCAGATTTAGATACAAAAAGTATGTCCGCAAGGCTACCGCCAGACAGGGTGGCCAGAATTTGTCAGCAAGTTCATATCCTCATGCAATGCAAAAGAGTACAAGTCAGGTTGGTCCTTCAAACTCTGGGTTCTATGGCAGCGGCAATTCTTCTGATACCTCTGGCCCGTTTTCACATGAGAATTCTTCAGTGGCTTCTTTTCACACAGTGGTCCTTTCAACAGCTCCCCATGTCTCATATGATCATGATTACAGAAACATGCAAAAGGCACCTTTCCTGGTGGATGGTCTCCCCTCTAGTGTCTCAGGGCAGACCGATCCAGCCCCCTCCAGTTGCCACAGTGAACATGGATGCCTCACTGATAGGGTGGGGGTGACATTGTCAGGGCAGGACAGTCCAAGGCACTTGGCAGCCTCACAAGTACCATCTCCACATAAATGTCTTGGAGATGAGAGCCGTGCTCCTAGCGTTGCAAGCCTTTCAGGACTCTCTCCCTTCTGGGACCATTGCAATTCAAACGGACATGTCAGTGGTGTGGTACAATAGCAAGCAGGGTGGAACCAGGTCCTACCCCTATGTTGAGAAGCACTCAGACTGTGACAGTGGGCAATTTCCTCCCAACGATTTCTGATTGCGACGCACATCCCTGGGAAGTCCAACGTCATAGCGGACAGGCTCAGCAGAGCTATTCTCATGCCTCATGAGTGGTCTCTGAATCATGTAGTTGCGGATCTGATCTTTCGCAAATGGGGACAGCCTTGCTGCGATCTGTTTGCCACCCCCTTCAACAACAAATGCAGCAACTACTTCTCCCTTTTACTGCTTCCAGGTCACCCTCCCAGAGACGCTCTAGTCCACGATTGGCCTCAGGGGCTTCTGTATGCCTTCCGTCTGTTCTCTCTTATACCCAAACTCATACAGAAAGGTATTCCGTTGGGTTGCAAAATTATCCTCATTGCCCCCTACTGGCTTCGACAGATATGGTTTCCATTTCTGCACCGTTACCTCCTCGAGCAGCCCTGGACTCTGGATCCTATACCAGACCTGCTGATTCATCAATCAGGAGAGCTGCATCAATCCCTCCAAACACTCCAGCTCACAGCTTGATTGATCCAATTCCAACCTTAGCCAGGCTTCCCAGCATTTCCCCAGCTGTGCGTGAGATTGTTTCCTCTCACAAATCTGCCACTACTGTGTTTCCTCGTCTGTTGGGAGAGAAGATAGCACAGTATTGCAAATCTGCCACTAGGAAGACTTATGTTAGCAAATGGAAACGTTTCTCTTGTTAGGCAGAGGCTAGGAACATAGACCCCTTTTCAGCCCCAGTGCACGAAATCTTGGAGTTCCTAACCGTGCTTTTCCATTCCGGGTCCGCTTCTGCCACAATCAGGGTCCAACTAGTGGCTATCTCTAACTTTTATGTTGGGTTTTCTAATCTAAACATTGTCTCATAAGCTGTGTAAAGCCTTTCTCAGAGGGACTACTCTCCTTAGGCCCCCCCAGTAAGAGATCCCCCTCCTTGGGACCTTAATTTGGTACTAGCCTCCTTGATTATGCCCTCTTTTGAACCGGCTGCATCCTGCTCCTTTAAGTTTCTATCTTGGAAAACTCTCTTTCTGGTAGCTATTACCTCAGCCAGACGTGTCTCAGAACTTCAGGCACTCAGTGTTCGTCGTCCGTACTTAGTTTTTCGTAAGGACAGGGTTGCTTTGAGAACTAATCCGTTCTTCCTTCCGAAAGTCTGCTCAAAGAATAACATAAACCAATCTATAGATCTTCCTGTGTTTTTCTCTAACCACACCAACAAGGCAGAATACAAATTACACCAATTGGATGTTCATAGACAATTGCGTTTTTACCTGCATAGAACGAAGGATATAAGAAAGTCGGACCAACTTTTCCTTTCCTATGCTAGGGGCAAGCAGGGTCTTCCATTTTCCAAAGTGACTCTGTCCAGGTGGTTGTCTCACATTATTACCTTCATCTATCAACTAAGAAACAAAGAGATGTCCTTCAAGGATGCATCTGCAGTCCTAACAAATGGGTTGTCCTGTCGTCAGGCAGCCCTTCGGTCGGCCGGATTCCAAAGTCTGGGTCTGGCCTCGGCTGGTGTCGCACTTCACCCGACGTCATCTCTGCTGGTCTTCGGGTATAAAGGCATCAGCCGACGCCATTTTCCTCAGTCTTTCTTGCCGTGCCCAAGCAGAAGCTGTTCGCAAGTGCTGGTCGGTCAGATCCAGCGATTACTACTACCGAATACTACTCAAGACTTCTAAAGCTAAGTACCCGTTGGGGACTCTTTCTTGCCTCAGCCGATGTCAGAAAAAGTGAATAACTGTTTAACTTGTGGGAAACAAATACCTCATAAAGATTTCCACTCTTACTGCTTACCTTGTTTAGGCCCAGACCACGACGTAGGAGCTTGTTTAGCCTGTGCTTCCTTCAACCGACGAACGCTTAGGCGTCGGTCGGAGTTTGCTGAACAGTTTTTCGGCTCAGACTTTACGTACATTATGCCGTCGGATCCTCCGACTACTCAAATTGTTAAGAAACGCAAAGAAAAGGACCGACACTCGCGGTCCGCGGTTTCGGCCGAAACCATGGTTAAGCAAACCGCGAGTGTCTCGGTTTCGGCCGAAACCGAGCAAACGGTTCAATCTACAGCCGAATCCATAACTACTACCGAGGCCCCTTCTACCCTAGTTGAATCGGCCTCTGAAGTTTTGCCTACTAATGTGGTTTCTCCAGAATTATCGGACACCATCCCTTTGGATGTCTCTACCCCAGCACGTGGTGCTGCTAGGCCTCCTGCAGCCATGTCTATAAAGGCCTTTGCCAGAGCTAAAGCAGCCAAAACTGCTAAGTCAGTGCCTGTTAAGCCCCCCTCACACAGGCCCAGCTCCAGTTCCCAAATGCTTACTCTGGCAGAGGATCTCATTTCTTTAATAAGGGGATCCCAATCTCACCCAGACAGGGCCTCTCAACCCCCAGAAAAGAGACCTAGAGCAGAGCCCCCTGAGCCAGCTTCCTCTGATGACTCTTCTGATGATTCAGACATTACAGACCATCCAGAGGCTCCTCTTTCTACTTATGAAGATTCTGATGCTGAAGAATCTATTCCTTCTGCCTCTCCACCAGAGGAATTTTCCTTCGGGAAACCTTACATGCCATGAGAGAGCAATTCCAATGGCAGGGACAAGATTTCTCAGATTCAAGAAAAGGCTTAGGACCTTTTACACTTACCGCAGCATAGGCCCTTAGCTATACCTCCAGTTCTTCCTGTTGTGGATGATGCCTTTAATGATGTTTGCACTGCTCCTGATACTTTACCTCCAGCCCCTGCTAAGCCCGATAGGTTTTACAGGGTACCGGACACTCATCACCACTTATACAAGGCTCCTTTTGCAGATCCTGAGACTATCTCCCAGGGGCCGAAGGCAGTAGCTTCGACCTCAGCAAAAAACCCTCTCCCTTCTGATAGGGAATCCAGGTCCTTAGAGACATGGGGTAAAAAAGTATACACCTCTGCTACTCTCTCAGCTAGAGCTCTGAACTGTCAGTTTCATATGATCCAATACCAAGAGTTTATGCTTGATCAGTTAACTAAGAAACTGTCCTCTGATGATTCCTTAGATAAGAAATATGTTTTAGAAATGGTGAATAACATTCAGCAGGTTAGTAACCATTCTTTAAAATGTGGCTATGATGCACTGGAGGCTTCATTTAGATCAGCCATGACTGGCACAGTGATAAGAAGGCATGCATGGTTGAAAGAACAGGTTTTACCGGATCATGTTAAAGCAAAGCTATTAGATGCTCCTATGGATAAGGTCAGTCTATTTGGTTCTCCTGCCCAACAAGTAATGAAGAAAATGGAAGAAAAGGCAAAATCTGTACAAACAGTTAAAGATTTCTTACAGGTTCAGCCCCCAAGGTTCAGCAGGAACTGGCCTTCCAAAAATTGGTCCTTTCCAGACTCCTCTAAAAATCAGAGAGGCAGGAATAGACGTTCCAGAGGCAGAAACCAATCCAGAGGAGGTGCCTACAGGGGACGCCTGTGGCAAGGCAATAACCAACGAGGCAGACATACAACCACTACCACTGCAACAGGACAATCACAGTGACTTGACTCTGACACCGCCTACCAGGGAACAAATAGCAGCACCCTTAGGCGGAAAGTTAGCCTTATTTTCAAAAAACTGGCACTATATCACAAGAGACAAGTGGATTTTGCAAACCATAGACCAAGGCTACAGGTTCCACTTCCACACCTTACCAGTAAAAAGAGGAATGCCAAACCTACCACCAAATCAAAAAACAGAAGCTCTAAAACAGATAGCTCAATTAACAAAGATGAGAGCTGTGGAAAGGGTACCACCTACAGAACAGGGCAAAGGATTTTATTCCAGACTCTTCCTAGTACCAAGAAAAGAGAAAAGTTGAAGACCTATTCTCGACCTGTCCACTTTAAACACATTCATCATTGTTCCAAAATTCAAAATGCTGACCCTACAGCAACTTCTTCCCATGCTGGGCAAGGAGTATTGGCTGGTAACTCTAGATCTCAAGGAGGCATACCTGCACGTCCCCATACGACCAAATTGCAGAAGATACCTTAGATTTCTTGCAGGATCAGAGCATTATCCATTCTCAGCATTGCCCTTTGGCTTATCTACTGCACCCAGAGTGTTCACGAAATGCCTGGCATCAGTAATAGCTTATTGCAGGCTTCAGGGAATACAAATTTATCCATACCTGGACGACTGCCTGATACAAGCGGACAACAAAAGCAAACTGACACAAGACTTACAAAGAGTCATTTGCTTACTGCAAGCCCTGTGGGATACACAGTCAATTTAAAAAAGTCAAGACTGATTCCATCCCAAACAAGAACATTCTTGGGTGCAACATTGGACACAGTAAAACAGATGGCATTCCAAACTGCAGAAAAACAAGAACAACTTCCTCTTTACTTCTTGGCATTAACAAAACAGAGCAAACTAACAGCAAGAAAAGTACTGCAGGCCTTGGGCTTCATGGCATCCTGCATAATCTTGGTCCCCCATGCCAGACTGCATATGAGAAAGCTACAGTGGTACCTAAAGAATTTATGGTCTCAGCACAAGCACAGCTTAGAAACCGAAATACCACTAATCCCATGCCTGAAGGAAGAGTTCCTATGGTGGGCTCAGGCATGCCAGTCAAACCCAGGTTTGTCTTTCCACAACATTCAAACAAACCAAACCATCACAACGGACCTCAGACCTCGGATGGGGGCCCACATGCTGGACAAGTGCATTCAAGGCTTATGGACTCCAGATCAGCTGCACCTGCACATAAATCAAAAAGAAATGCTGGCAGTAAAACTGGCAATCCAGAATTTCAGACCATTCCTCAAAGAAGGCCAATTGATGATAAGGACAGACAACACCACAGTCATGTGGTACATCAACAAACAGGGAGGCACTCATTCATATCCCCTATGCCGAATGGCTCTGGACCTATGGAATATGGCTCTGAGCTACAACATTCAGTTACAGGCAATTTTTGTACCAGGAAAAGAAAACATCCTAGCAGACATGTTAAGCAGGACTACCTCGGATGCTCACGAATGGATGCTACACCCGGACATCTTCAAGGCCATCACAAAGAAATGGGGAATGCCACAAGTAGACCTATTCGCATCCCCACTCAATCACCAGCTCAAGAAATTCTGCACAAGGACATACCACCCACTTGCTTGGAAGGTGGACTCTCTATCCTTCAATTGGAAAGGCCTAACAGCATATGCATTTCCACCTCTTCCTTTGATGCACAAGGTACTGCTGAAAATCAAAGAGGAACGTCCAAGGATAATTATGATAGCTCCAAATTGGCCAAGACAACATTGGTATCCACTGCTGAGGAGCATGTCTCGGGGAGAAGCGTGGACACTGCCCCTGATTCCATTGATGTTAACTCAGAGCAACTACAACATCCTGCATCCAAACCTGAAAACTCTGCAACTGACTGCCTGGAACATTACATAAGAGCAACTAACCCGGATTTATCCCAAAGAGTTAAAGACATAATCCTTGAGGCCCGCAGACCTTCAACAAAAAGGAACTATGCAGGAAAATGGAAAAGGTTTGTCATTTGGAGTACTGAAAGAGGGAAAGATGTGTCAAAGGTAGATATTGCCAACATCCTGGAGTACTTGGCAGAGCTTCTTCATACAGGCCTGTCCTATTCCTCCATCAAGATACATGCATCAGCTATTTCTGCAGAATATAGCTTCGATCCCCCTGTCTTCTCACATCCTCTACTCAGGCAGTTCCTGAGAGGAATTAAGAATGTAAAACCTCCTAGGAAACCACCATTGCCAGCATGGGACTTGAACTTTGTGCTAGAAAAATTGACACTCCCTCCATTCGAACCAGCAGCAACAGCAGATCTTCAACACCTATCCTGGAAAACTGCTTTCCTACTGGCAATTACTTCAGCAAGAAGGGTTTCGGAACTACAGGCTTTAATGGCAGTACAACCCTTCCTAATCTTCCATCAAGATAGAGTGTCCATGAGAACTAATCCTACATTTATGCCTAAGGTGGTATCCAGAGTATCTCTAAACCAGGCAATCCACCTTCCTACCTTTCCCAATCCACAGAACAGGGGGGGAAAGACTGCTGCATACCTTGGATGTACATAGACAGTTGTGCTACTACCTGGACAGAACCAAGGGAAATAGAAAAACTGACCAGCTGCTAGTAGCTTATGCAACAGGAAGGGAAGGAAAAGCAATTTCCAAACAGACAATCTCCAAGTGGATAGGAAATTGCATAAGATTCTGTTACTCCTACCATGGAAAGCAAATTCCACAGAACATAAGGCCTCACTCTACAAGGGCTACAGCCACTACCACAGCTTTCTTACGAGGAGTGGCTACCAAGGACATTATTGAGGCTGCTACTTGGACCTCCGTGCATACATTTGCCAAGCATTATAACTTGCCTCTATACTCTAGATCCCGAGCAGGGTTTGCCACTGCTGTTTTGCAAGGGATCCTAACTACACCATAATTATTCTTCCTCCTCCCCTAGTTTGGCTATGGTATTCTACCCATTTGTTAGGACTGCAGATGCATCCTTGAAGGACATAGTACAGTTTTGTACCTACCATAAATGTAGATGTCCGAACAGGATAGCATCTGCAGTCAGGATTACCCACCCTCCTTTCCCGCTGTGGTACTCCTAGGGTATTTGCCCACCTAATAGCTAGCTGGGGATCTCTTATGGTGTATTTGTTTGTATATATGTACATACATGTTTATCTTTTGTGTTTGCCTTCTATTTTTTGGGAAACATTGGCATTTACCCCAAAAAACTTTAGCTATACAAGAGGGCAACTGGCATCTGGGGCAAGAAACACTGAGGAAAATGGCGTCGGCTGATGCCTTTATACCCGAAGACCAGCAGAGATGACGTCGGGTGAAGTGCGACACCAGCCGAGGCCAGACCCAGACTTTGGAATCCGGCCGACCGAAGGGCTGCCTGACGACAGGACAACCCATTTGTTAGGACTGCAGATGCTATCCTGTTCGAACATCTACATTTATGGTAGGTACAAAACTGTACTTTTTCTATCAAAACGAAAGGTCATTCTACTAGGGCTTTGGCCACCTCTGTAGCCTTCCAGGCTAGGTTGCGCATGGACTCTATCTGTGCCGCTGCCACGTGGGCAAAATCTCATTCTTTTATTTCTCATTACAAGTTAGACATGGTCTCCAGCAGTAGAGCTAACTTTGGTTCCACTGTTCTGAAGAGTCTGTTCCAATGAACCACCCAGGATCGTAGATGCTAGGGACGCTGTCCCAACAAGCAAGAAACGAAGGCGAGATAGACAACTTAACATAAAGAAGGTATGTACCTACCATAACGTTCCATGTTAGTTGTCTTCATCTCGCCTTCTTTCTTGCGTCCCCACCTCCATCCCCCTATCCTATTGGACCGAGAGGAGTTCATATTTCACTGGCTGAGTGTTCTTTGGCTTGTTTCCTCTACTGACTTAGAGTTTATGACAGGTAGGTTTAAACTTCTGCTTGGAAGGGTTTCATTCTATAGCTATGGCTTGGGTTAGCTATTTCAAACGAGATCTGGGTAGCTAGCGCTAGGCATCATGGGATAAGGGGTAGCCTCGAGCCAGTAAACAGCTCTCGAGCTATAGAAGATGGCTGAGTCGGAGCCGAGGATCAGCTCCAATCCCAACAAGCAAGAAAGAAGGCGAGATGAAGACAATTAACATGGAACGTTATGGTAGGTACATAACTTCTTTTTCTAACTTGTCTGGGGTACACCATAAACAAAAAGAAATCACACCTGGTACCCTGTCAACAAGTTATATTCCTGGGAGCAAGCTTGAATACAACTTCCCAGATGGCATACCTCACGCCAGCAAAGCAAATTCATTTGACAACCTACTTCAAACAAGTGGCCACAAAAACCATGCTATCTGCAAGACAAATACTGCAAGCCTTGGGGTTCATGGCCTCCTGCATTCCTCTAATTCCATATGCAAGACTGCATATGAGGAAACTACAGTGGTATCTAAAAAGCCTATGGTGTCAACATTCTCAAGACCTAGAAACAGTGATTCCTATCATACCTTGCCTATGCCAAGAGTTCCTTTGGTGGGCAGAGGCCTGCCACCAAAACAAGGGACTACCTTTCACACCACCCCCTGTTTCCCAAATCCTAACATCAGACGCATCAGACTATGCATGGGGGGCTCACCTGGCAGGGAAGTGCATTCAGGGCAAATGGAACCCAAGTCAAATGCACCTGCATATCAATCAAAAAGAAATGTTAACTGTACAGAATGCTCTGACAGCCTTCAAGGACCACATTCTTCCAGGACAATTAATGGTAAAGACGGACAACACCACTGTTATGTGGTACATAAAGAAGCGGGGGGGGGGGTACCCATTCTTACCCCCTCTGCAGACTAACCATGGCACTGTGGAACACTGCCTTGAGCTACCAAGTGCATCTACAGGTTCAATTCCTGCCAGGAAAGCTAAATACACTGGCAGACGGACTAAACAGAAACTTCATGGACCCACACGAGTGGAAACTGGAACCAAAGGCTTTCAACATGTTGACAAACACATGGGGGAGCCCAGATATAGACCTGCTTGCATCTCCTCAGAACCACCAATTGGACAAATTTTGCACAAGGACTCACCACAAACAAGACTGGAAAGTGAATGCTCTGTTCTTCAGCTGGAAAAACCTATCAGTCTATGCCTTCCCCCCTCTGCCTCTGCTCTCCAAAGTACTACTAAAAATCAAACAGGACAAACCAAGGATGATTTTGATTGCTCCAGACTGGCCGCGCCAACACTGGTAACCCCCTCCTGTGCTGTGTGTCACAGTTATCTCCGTAGCACCTGCCTCAGACTCCTTCCCTACTGTCTCAGCATTAGAATCAGATTCTGCACCCTCAGCTTCTAACACTGAACCTTACAGCCTGGCTAATTACATAATCTCTCCTTTACCATCCCTCAGCAAACCTGTGATGGATATCATTTTAGAGGCAAGGAGGTCTAGTACTAGAAAATCTTATGCTGAAAAATGGAAAAGATTCTGTGCCTGGAACCAATCTCAAGGGTTGAGCACAGCAGCACCCAGTTTACCTCAGATTTTGCAATACTTAACTGAGATGCTTCACAAGGGCCTGTCTTTTTCCTCCATTAAAATCCATGCCTCAGCCATTTCAGCTCATTATAACACCGAAGTTCCCCTTTTCTCTCATCCACTGCTCAAGCAGTTCCTCAGAGGGGCCAAACATTTGAGACCACCCAGGAGAGTTCCAACCCTAGCCTAGGACCTTAACTTTGTCTTGGAGACACTCACTCTACCTCCTTTTGAGCCAGCTGCTACTGCAGACTTAAAATTTCTTTCTTGGAAAACAGCTTTCCTTTTAGCAATCACTTGAGCTAGAAGGGTATCTGAATTACAGGCCCTTATGGCAGTGGAGCCTTTCATCTTCTTTCATGCAGACAGGGTGTCCCTCAGAACTAATCCATCCTTCATGCCCAAGGTGGTATCCAGTGTGGCTCTTAATCAGTCCATTCATTTGCCAACCTTCTTTCCCAATCCACAGAATAAAGGGGAACGGTTGCTGCATTCCTTAGATGTGCACAGAGAACTTGGATTCTACATGGACAGGACTAAATCTCAAAGGAAATCTGAACAACTGCTGGTGGCATTTGCTGCACGGGCAGAGGGAAAGGTTATTTCATAGCAAACCATTTCTAAATAGATAAGCCATCGCATTTATTTCTGCTATAAGCACCATTCAAAACCTATCCCCCAGGGGATCAGACATCACTCCACCAGGGCCTCATCTACCTCCACAGCCTTTCTCAGAGGTGTCCCTACCAGGGACATCCTAGAAGCTGCTACCTGGAGTTCTGTACATTCACCAAGCATTATCATTTGCCAATTTTCTCTAAATCCAGAGCTGGCTTTGCCCCTGCAGTCATGCAGGGCCTCCTTAACCATAGCTTTGGGAAGCTACCCAAATGTAATGACTGCAACAGTGAAACACTAAGAACATAGTACAGTTGTGTACACTTACCATAAATGTAGATGTTTGATTGTATTCACTGTTGCAGTCCTGGTTACCCTCTCTTCAGCCCCCTAACTTCTTTTGGCTATACCTCTACTTTCCTTTACTATGTTTAAAAGCCTTTTTGGTGTATTTGCTTTTTTGCTGGAGGTATATCTTTGTACTTTTATATTTAATTGCTTCCCATTAAGGTGGCACCTGACATCTGGGGCAAGAAAAACTGATGTAATGGCGTCGGCTGCATGTTTTATACCCCTGACGTCATGGAAGACAGGACAGCAACAGATGCAGGACCCAAGACTTTATCAGGCCGACTGAGGGCTACCTGCAAGCAGATAGCCAAATGTAATGACTGCAACAGTGAATACACTCGAACATCTACATTTATGGTAAGTGTACACAACTGTACTTTATCTGCCTGCAGGTAGCCCTCATTTGGCCCGAATACCAGAATTTTGGGATTTCTGCGTCTGATGCTATCGCCTCTTCCATGACTTCAGGTCGTCAGGGTTATAAAAGATGCAGTCGACGCCATTACATCAGCTTTTCTTGCCGTGCGGGAGCCCGAAACATAAGCAGTTCGCAAGTGCCAGTCGGCTGCTACCCAAAATTTTCATTTTTCACGTTTTAAACCTAAAGGCTTCTAAAGCAAAGTACCCCGTTGGGGATCCTTTTTTCTTGCTCTAACCAATGTCAGAAAAAGTTAACAATTGTCTTGCCTTTGGAAAGCAAATACCTCACAGAGATATTCATTCTTACTGTGTCACCTGCTTAGGCCCAGACCACGACGTTCTTCGCTGTTGGTTTTGTTCAATGCTTGAACTATTCGTCGTCGGGCTATCTTTGTCATTAAATTCTTTCTCTCTCCTCCCTATTCTGAAATGGCTTCTTTAAGACATCAGACTACCGATCTTTTGGAAAAAACTTAAGGATAAAGACAGAGACAGACCTCATATGTCCAAAACTGCTGATGACGCTTCCATTAAGCTAGTCACCAGTCCGCTGGTACTCAGTGAGGCGCATTCCCAGCTCCTGATACCCGCTTCTACAGATTCGCAGACCTCTACTGAGACCCATTTGGAGTCCGGTATGTCGCGCCATGCTTCTGCGATTATGGAACCTGTGGATGTCTCTACCTTGGATGGGTCCGGAGCCGCTGTGCAGGCACAGGCTTCTGAGTGTGTGTTCAGGCCTTCCTATGTTCGTATTAAACCGACTACTTCGTTTTTGCCTAAAATTACTGAATTTCTCAGGCCCAGAGTTCGCACTACGCCTAGGATACAGACAACCAAAGTGCATTCTGAAGCTCCCATGTCTCAGAATCAAATGCTTAGAATGGCTGAAGACCTTATTACTTTAATTAGGGGAAGCCACCCTTCCTCCACTAAAAGACAAAGAATTGATTTTCCTTTGGATTCTACAGACCATGAGTCTGACTCTCAGCCCTCTGATTACCAAGACTTACTCTTATCCACCTATGAGGATTCAGATGCAGAGGATTCCATTCCCTCTGCCTGCCTTCCAGAGGGCTTTTCTTTCGGTGAAACCTTGCATACCCTAAAAGAGCATTTCCGCTGGTAATACCAGGACTACTGTCAGTCAAAAAAGAGACTCATGGAATTTTTAGACTTGCCTCAGCACAGGCCTCCAGCTATATACCCCTGTCCTGTATGTTGTATATGTCTTCATGGAATCAAGTCTTACCCTGATACTTTACCTCCAGCTCCTAGAAAGCCTGACAGGTACTACATTGTACCTGACTCTCACAAATTTCTCTTTAAAAATCCTACTGAGGATCCAGAGACCATTTCCCAGGGACCTAAAGGTATTAAGGCTACTACAGCCAAGAACCCTACCCCTTTGGCCAGGGATTCCAGGGCTTTAGACAAATGGGTTAAGAAGGTATATATCTCTGCAACTCTTGCCATCAGGGCTTTAAATTGCCAGTTTCACATGTTGAAGTACCCGCAGCATATTATGGAGCTAATTAAACAAAAAATGATGTTGATTCCTGATTGTGCAGAAAATAAAGATTTACAAGAGTTGATGCATTCTGCAAACCAAGTTGGTAGACTTACTTTGCAGTTTGGTTTTGATGCTTTAGAAGCATCTTGCAGGGCTGGTGTCACTGGGTCTGTTCTGAGAAGGTATGCTTGGCTGAAGGAACAAATCCTTCCGGACCATGTCAAAGCAAAATTAGTAGATGCTCCATTAAATCAAGAATGTTTGTTTGGCACAAAAGCAGTAGTAGTTCTTAAAAAGATGGAGGAAAAAGCTAATTCTATGCAAACTGTTAAAGGTTTCTTACAAGTACAGCCATCTAGATTCAGTAGGCATTGGCCTTCGAAAAACTGGTCCTTTCCAATCCCTCCCAGGCCTTCTCAGTCCAAACCCAGAGGCAACAGACCACAAAGGCTACAGTATCCGGGTATGCACAAATCTAATCAATGGAGTGCACCCACCTCAAAAACAGGGAGTGGTAAGCCACCCTCTTATGGAAAACGTTCACAGTGACTTATGCATTTTTCCCAGCCATGCCCAAGTACTTGCACCCCTAGGAGGAAAACTCGCCCTGCATGCAAAAAACTGGGAATCCATTACCCAGGACCATTGGGTCTTAAACATTGTATCCCAGGGATACAGATTCTACGTCCATTCACTGCCAACTCCAAGTGGATTGCCAGAACTTCCCACAAACCAGTGGGCAGGGGCCCAAAAGCAAGTACTTTCTCTTCTCAGTATCAGTGCTATTCAGCCTGTTCCAACAGAGCAAAGGGGACAGGGTTTCTACTCCAGACTGTTTCTGGTGCCCAGAAAAGAAAATTCTTGGCGCCCTATCCTGGATCTGTCAATTCTCAGCACCTTCCTGGTGGTACCAAAGTTCAAAATACACTCCAACAGCTGCTGCCTGTGCTAGCCAAGGACTCCTGGCTGGTCACCCTAGACTTGAAAGAAACTTATCTGCACATCCCCATAAGGGAATCTTGCAAGAAATATCTATTATGATCATCGTGTTACCCTGCAGCAGTCATCACACTTGGGTTATCCTGTCGTCAGGCGGTCCCACAGTCAGCTGGATTTCCAAAGTCTTGGTCCGATGTCGGTTGCTGTCGCCTCATCCCTGACGTCAGTGCGCCAGGGGTACATATACTGCAACCAACGCCATTTTCTTCAGTCTTTCTTGCCACACGGTGCCCGAAGCAGAAGCAGTTTGCAAGTGCCGGTCGGCCGACTCCTGAGATTGTCGAATTCGAATTTCAGACCGAAGTCTTCTATAAAGCTAAGTACCCCGTTGGGGAAACTTTTCTTGCCTCACACCGATGTCAGAAAAAGTTAACAATTGTATTTCTTGTGGGAAGCAAATACCTCATAAGGATTTTCATTCTTATTGTATACCTTGCCTAGGCCCTGATCACGACATCACTTCTTGTCGTTTTTGTGCTAGGTTTAATAAGCGTACTATTAAAAGACTATTTGATTTCGCACGACACTTTTTTGGTAGAAAATTTAACTATAACATTCCGTCAGAGCTACCGACTACCGGCGTGCACGAAAAGCGCAGGGACAAGGAGCGACAGCCCAGGCCTAAGCCCGATTCCAAGGCCTCGGTTGATCCGGTCTCCGGTTATCAGTGAGGCTCCGATGCAGCCCCTGACTACCGCAGTTCTGGAACCTGAGACCGCTACGGATATTTTGACGGAATGTACTAGGCTGACGCAGCCTTTTACTTCAGGCCCTTCCAACGATTTTACCTTCCAAGGACGTCGGTGCTTCAGAAACGCCATCGGTTTCTGAAGGTGTATTCAGACCGACAACTCTTACAGTCAAAACTTTTTCCAAGTCGAAGACTCCTAAATCAAAAAAGACTACACTTCAGTCTCCTATTCAAGGTCCTATGCCTAAGAAACAGATGCTCAAAATGGCTGAAGATTTGATTTCTCTTATCAGGGGTTCTCAGCCTCCTCCTGACAAAAGGCCTAGACAAGAGGAAGATTCTGCTTCCTCTGAGCAACTGTCTATTTCTTTAGATTCCTCTGAGGACCAAGACTATTCCTTCTCTCCTTATGACAAGTCTGATGCTGAGGATTCTATTCCCTCAGCTTCTCCTCCTGAAGACTACTCTTTTGGGGAAACTTTGCACACTATGAGGGAACATTTTCACTGGGAAGGTCAGGATTACTCTGATTCCAAGAAAAGGCTCAGAGAGTTTCTTTTACTCCCCCAACACAGACCTCTAGCAATCCCTCCTGATGTTCTTCATCTCACATTGCTGCAGTCCTTACACTTGGGTAGTCCGCTGTCCTCGGTCGGCCCGAATATCAAAGTATAAGGCTGACGTCGGTCAAGGCGCATTTGACTGACATCAGGACGTCAGGGTACAAATGCGCATGACCGACGTCATATCCTCAGTCTTTTTTGCCGCATGGTCCGATGCAGAAGCAGCATTGCAAGTGCCAGTTGGCGTTCTGAGATTTTTCGATTTCGGAGTTTCAGACGGAGTCAAAGTTGGCTAAGTACCCGTTGGGAATATTTTAGTTTTTTCTTGCCTCAGTGGTTTACCGGATGTCAGAAAAAGTGAATAATTGCATTTCTTGTGGGAAACAGATACCGCATAGGGACTATCATACTTTGTGTATTCCTTGTTTAGGGCCTGAGCACGACGTTGTTGGGTGTCGCTCTTGTGCTAGATTCAATAAACGCACTATAAAGAGAAGGTTGGATTGTGCCAGGTTAGTCTTTGGGAAGCGGTGCAATTATAAAATGCCGTCGGATGCTCCGCCCGCTTCAAGAAGCGCAAGGACAAAGCAGTTAAGCCTAGGCTAGAAGAACCGTCTGTACCGGACGCCGGTTCTTTAGAGGTGTCGGTGGAGCCGGTGGTTCCACCGGAGGTTTCTTTGGGTTCCCAGGGAGAAACCTTGTTTATTGCAGGATGTGGCCTCTCAGGAGGCAGGTCAGGCTGAAGGGGCTTCTCAGGTTACTATACTCTCCTCCCTTCCTAGGGTGGTTAGGCCCTCTCCTTCTGTTTCCAAGGCTTCTCCCAGAGGCAGGCCAAGTTTGGCTTCAGTTGGTGTCACCCCTAGTTCTTCAGGAACTGTGCCCAAGAAGCATATGCTTAAAATGGCAGAAGATTTGATTACTTTGATTAGGGGTTCTTTGCCTCCTCCTGATAAGAGACCTAGGGTGGAGCCTGAGCTAGGGAGTTTTGAGCAGGCTTCGGATGTTTCAGAGTCTTCGGCTGAAGACTTGCAGGAGTATTCTCCTTATTCTGATTCTGATGTGGATGATTCTACTCCTTCTGCTTCTCCTCCTGAGGATTTTTCTTTTTCAGAAACTCTTCATTCCATGAGGGAGCATTTTAAGTGGGAAGGTCAGGACTTCTCTGATTCCAGGAAAAGGCTTAGGGAATTTTTGTTTTTACCCCCAGCATAGGCCTTTGGCTATACCTCCTGTTTTGGATGTGGTGGAAGATGTTTTTGCAGAGGCTTCTCTTAATCCTGATTCTTTGCCTCCTGCTCCTGTTAAACCGGATAGATATTACAGGGTGCCTGAAGCTCATAAGCATCTTTTTAAGAGTCCTAGGGCAGACCCAGAAACTGTTAGTCAGGGGCCTAAAGGTGTTAAGGCTTCTGTTGTCAAGAATCCGGTTCCAGCAGACAAAGAGGCCAGGGCTTTGGATAGATGGGGAAAGAAAGTTTATACTTCTTCCACTCTAGCTATGAGGGCTTTGAATTGCCAGTTTCACATGTTGAAATACCAAAACTATCTCCTTTCACAATTGAAGTCTAAGGTTGATGCTCTGGCGGTAGGTATTGATTGTAAAGTGTTACAAGATTTAGTACATGTTTCTGAGCAGGTGGGTAAGCATTCCTTGCAATGTGGTTTTGATGCTGTACAGGCCTCGTCTAGGGTGGCTGCCACTGGGTCAGTTCTTCGCAGGCACGCCTGGCTGAGGGATCAGAATTTATCTGACCATGTTAAAACAAGGATTTTAGATGCTCCTTTACAATCTGATGTGTTGTTTGGTTCTCCTGTTGAGGCAGTTTTAAAGAAAATGGAAGACAAGGCTAAGTCTATGCAGACTGTTAAAGATTTTTTGCAGGTTCAGCCTCCAAAGTTTAGTAGAAATTGGCCTTCTAAGGGGGGGACATATCCTTCTTATGATTCCCAGTCTAGGGGTAGGTCTAGACGTGGTAGGGGCAGAGCTCAGGGCTCTTTCAGGCCTAGAACAGGAGTTCTCCTGCACAGTCTTCGGTGAGGGCAGGGGTCAGTCCTTTCAGAACAGACCCAATGACCTACCTTTTCAGCTGCCAGAGCCTTCTCGTCTGGCAGCACCTTTGGGAGGAAGGTTGGCACTTTTCAAAGAAAATTGGAGTTTAATTACCCAAGACAGATGGGTATTGGATATCATACACCACGGTTACAGGTTTTATTTCCATACCTTGCCTCCTTTCAAAGGCATGCCAGACGTTCCTCCTCAGCAAAGGATAGAGGCTCACAAGCAAATTTCTCTGTTACTCCAAATAGGGGCTATTCAGCCGGTCCCTATGCCAGAAGTGGGCCTAGGATTTTATTCTCGCCTGTTCCTAGTACCAAAGAAAGGGAACATGTGGAGACCAATTTTGGACTTATCTATCCTCAACACTTATCTGGACATTCCCAAGTTCAAAATGTTGACGTTACAGCAGCTTTTACCTCTGCTGGGCAAAGATCATTGGATGGTAACTTTGGATCTCAAGGAGGCTTATCTTCATGTTCCTATCAGACTGAGTTGCAGGAAGTATCTGCGTTTTCGAGCTGGGACTTCTCATTATCAGATGTCCTTCATGGATGCATCTGCAGTCATAACAACTGGGTTGTCCTGTCGTCAGGCAGCCCTTCAGTCGGCCGGATTCCAAAGTCCGGGTCCGGCTTCGGCTGATGTCGCACTCCACCCGACGTCATCTCTGCTGGTCTTCGGGTATAAAAGCATCAGCCGATGCCATTTTCCCCAGTCTTTCTTGCCGCGTGGCACCCCAAGCAGAAACTCTTCGCCAGTGTCGGTCGGTCGGATCCAGAGATTACCTCTACCGAATACTACTTCGAAGACTTCTAAAGCTAAGTACCCGTTGGGGACTCTTTCTTGCCTCAGCCGATGTCAGAAAAAGTTAACAATTGTTTAACCTGTGGGTAACAAATACCTCATAAAGATTTCCACTCTTACTGTCTGCCTTGTTTAGGCCCATCCCACGACGTAGCAGCCTGTTCGCCTGTGCTTCTTTCAACCGAAACGCTTAGGCGTCGGTCGGAGTTTGCAGAACAGTTTTTCGGTTCTGATTTTGCGTACATTATGCCGTCGGATCCTCCGACTACCCAATCTACCAAAAACGCAAAGAAAAAGACCGACACTCGCGGTCCGCGGTTTCGCCGAAACCATGGTTAAGCAAACGCGAGTGTCTCGGTTTCGGCCGAAACCGAGAAAACTGATCTAAGTACAGCTGAACCTATTCCTACAACTGAGGCCCCTGCTACAACTCTTGAATCGACCTCAGAAATTTTACCCACTACGGTGGTTGACTTATCAGACACCATCCCTTGGATGTCTCTACCCCAGCACGTGGTGCTGCTAGGCCTCCAGCAGCCATGTCCATTAAGGCCTTCGCCAGGGCTAAAGCAGCCAAGACTACTAAAACAGTGCCTGTTAAACCCCCCACATCCAGGCCCTCTTCTAGTTCCCAAATGCTTACCTTGGCAGAAGATTTAATTTCTTTAATCAGAGGATCTCAATCTCACCCAGATAGGGCCTCAGCCCCAGAGAAGAGACCTAGGGCAGAGCCCCTGAGCCAGTGTCCTCTGATGAATCTGCTGATGAATCAGACATAACTGACCAGCCAGAGGCTCCTTCTCCAATTTTGAAGATTCTGATGCTCAAGAATCCATTCCAGCTGCTTCCCCACCAGAAGAATTGTCCTCTGGGGCAACCTTGCATGGCATGAGAACAGTTCCAATGGCAGCAACAGGATTTTTCAGACTCCAGAAAAAGACTTAGGACCTTTCTGCACCTCCCACAGCACAGGCCCTTAGCTATACCTCCTGTTCTCTCTGTGGTGGATGATGCTTTCAATGATGTTTGCTCCGCTCCAGATTCTTTACCCCAGCCCCTGCCAAACCAGACAGATTTTACAGGGTGCCAGATACTCATCACCACCTTTACAAGGCCCCACTTGCAGACCCAGAAACTATATCCCAGGGTCCCAAGGCAGTAGCCGCGACCATAGCTAAAAACCCTATTCCTTCTGAAAGGGAAGCAAGGTCATTAGACAGATGGGGTAAAAGGTCTACATTTCAGCTACTCTCTCAGCTAGAGCTTTAAACTGTCAGTTTCACATGATACAATACCAAGAGTTTATGCTTGATCAGTTAACTAAAAAACTAACCACTGATGAATCTCTTGATAAGAAATATGTATTAGAGATGGTAAATAACATACAACAGGTTAGCAACCATTCCTTAAAATGTGGCTATGATGCACTGGAGGCTTCATTTAGATCAGCCATGACAGGCACAGTGATAAGAAGGCATGCATGGCTAAAGGAACAAGCTTTACCGGATCATGTTAAAGCTAAGCTGCTAGATGCTCCTATGGACAAGACAAGTTTGTTTGGTACACCTGCCCAGCAGGTTATGAAGAAAATGGAAGAAAAGGCAAAATCTGTTCAAACTGTTAAAGATTTCTTGCAGGTTCAACCCCAAGGTTTAGCAGGAACTGGCCTGCCAAAATTGGTCCTTTCCTGACTCCACAAAATTTCAAAGGGGCAGGAATAGACGTTCCAGAGGCAGAAACCAATCCAGAGGAGGTGCCTACAGAGGACGACAGTGGCAAGGTAACAACAGAGGCACAGACACAGCCACTGCCACTACATCAGCACAACCACAGTGACTTAACCCTAAATCCGCCTACCAGGGAACAAATAGCAGCTCCTCTAGGCGGAAAGTTAACCTTATTTTCAAGGAACTGGCACTGCATAACAAAAGACAAGTGGATTTTACAAACCATAGATCAAGGTTACCGGTTTCACTTCCACACTTTACCAGTCAGAAGAGGAATGCCAAATCTACCTCCAAATCAAAAAACAGAGGCTCTACGCCAGATAATGGAGTTAGCAAACATGAGAGCTGTGGAAAGAGTGCCAACAGCAGAGCAAGGAAAGGGGTTCTATTCCAGACTATTCCTAGTTCCAAGAAAGGAAAAAGTTGGAGACCAATTCTCGACCTGTCCACCTTAAATACATACATCATTGTCCCAAAATTCAAAATGCTGACCCTACAGCAGCTTCTTCCCATGCTGGGCAAGGAGTCTTGGCTGGTAACTCTAGATCTCAAGGAGGCATACCTGCACGTCCCCATTCGACCAATCTGCAGAAGATACCTCAGATTTCTTGCAGGATCAGAGCACTATCAGTTCTCAGCATTGCCCTTTGGCTTATCTACTGCCCAGAGTATTCACAAAATGCCTGGCATCAGTAATCGCCCATTGCAGACTACAGCGAATTCAAATTTACCCATACCTGGACGACTGCCTGCTACAAGGGGACAACAAAAGCAAGCTGACAACAGATTTACAAAGGGTCATTTACTTGCTACAAGCACTGGGATACACAGTCAACTTACAAAAGTCAAGGCTGATACCATCCCAAACAAGGACATTCTTGGGCGGAATTGGACACAGTAAAACAAATGGCATTCCTGACCACACAAAACCAAAAAGAACTTGCTCTTTACTTCTTGGCACTAACAAAACTGAACAAGTTAACAGCAAGAAAAGTACTGCAGGCCTTGGGCTTCATGGCATCATGCATAATCTTGGTTCCATTTGCCAGACTACATATGAGAAAACTACAGTGGTACCTAAAGAATTTATGGTCCCAACACAGACACAGTCTAGAAACAGAAATCCCACTAATTCCATGCTTAAAACAGGAGTTCCTATGGTGGGCTCAGGCATGCCAGTCAAACCCAGGCCTACCCTTTCGCAGATGTCAAGCAAGCCAGACCATCACAACAGACGCTTCAGACCTAGGATGGGGGCCCACATGCTGGACAAATGCGTGCAAGGATTGTGGACACAGGATCAACTTCACCTGCACATCAACCTAAAAGAAATGCTGGCAGTAAAACTGGCAATCCAAAAGTTCAAACCATTTCTCAAGGAGGGCCAGTTGATGATAAGGACAGACAACACCACAGTCATGTGGTACATCAACAAACAGGGAGGCACTCATTCATACCCCTATGCAGAATGACCTTGGAGCTGTGGACCCTGGCACTCAGCTACAACATCCAGTTACAGGCAATATTTGTACCGGGAAAGACAATACTCTAGCAGACATATTAAGCAGAACCACTTCGGATGCCCACGAATGGAAGCTGCACCCGGACATCTTCAAGACCATCTCAAAGAAATGGGGAATGCCACAGATAGACCTATTCGCATCACCTCTCAATCACCAGCTCAAAAATTCTGCACAAGGACATTCCACCCACTAGCATGGAAAGTGGATTCGCTCTCCTTCAACTGGAAAGGCCTAACAGCATATGCATTCCCACCTCTTCCTTTGATACACAAGGTACTACTGAAAATCAAGGAAGAACGCCCAAGGATAATCCTGATAGCTCGAACTGGCCAAGACAACACTGGTACCCACTACTGAGGAGCATGTCTCGAACAATATGTGGCCAATACCCTGATGCCTTTGATGTTAACTCAGAACAACTACAGCATCATACATCCAAACCTAAAACGTTGCAACTAACTGCATGGAACATCACATAGCAGCAGCTAATCCAGAACTTTCCCAAAGAGTAAAAGACATTATTCTTGAAGCACGCAGACCTTCAACAAGAAGGAACTATGCTGGAAAATGCAAAAGGTTTGTCATTTGGAGTACAGAAAGAGGAAAAGATGTGTCAAACATAGATATGCCTAACATTCTGGAGTATCTGGCGAACTTCTTCATTCAGGCCTGTCCTACTCCTCCATCAAGATACATGCATCAGCTATTTCAGCAGAATACAGCTTTGATCCACCTGTTTTTCGCACCCTTTGCTCAGGCAGTTCCTCAGAGGAATCAAGAATGTAAAACCTCCAAGGAAACCACCATTACCAGCTTGGGATTTGAACTTTGTGCTAGAAAAATTGACACTATCACCCTTTGAACCAGCAGCAACAGCAGACCTACAACACCTGTCATGGAAAACTGCTTTCCTACTGGCAATTACTTCAGCAAGGAGGGTTTCAGAACTACAGGCCTTAATGGCAGTGCAACCCTTCCTAATCTTCCACCAAGATAGAGTGTCCATGAGGACTAATCCTACATTTATGCCCAAGGTGGTATCCAGAGTGTCTTTAAACCAGGCAATCCACCTACCTACCTTCTTTCCCAACCCACAAAACAGAGGGGAAAGAATACTGCATACCTTGGATGTACATAGACAGCTACGCTACTACTTGGACAGAACAAAAATAGCAGAAAGACTGACCAACTTTTGTAGCCTATGCAACAGGAAGGGAAGGAGAAGCTATTTCCAAACAGACAATCTCCAAATGGATAGGAAATTGCATACGATTCTGTTACTCCTTCCATGGAAAACCAATTCCACAGAACATAAGACCTCATTCTACAAGGGCAACAGCCACTACCACAGCCTTCTTACGAGGAGTGGCAACCAAAGACATTATTGAGGCTACTTGGACCTCCGTGCATACATTTGCCAAGCATTATAATTTGCCTCTATATTCCTGATCCCGAGCAGGGTTTGCCACTGCTGTACTGCAAGGGATCCTAAACACACCATAATCTACCTTTTCCTCCTCCCCTAGTTGGCTATGGTATTCTACCCAGTTGTTATGACTGCAGATGCATCCATGAAGGACATAGTACAGTTTTGTACCTACCATAAATGTAGATGTCCGAACTGGATAGCATCTGCAGTCAGGATTACCCTCCCTCCTTCCCTCTGTGGTACTCCTAGGGTGTTTACCCTCCTAATAGCTAGCTGTTGGGGAGTCTTTATGGTGTATTTGTTTGTATATATGTACATACATGCTTATTGTTGTGTTTACCTCTATCTATTTGGAAACATTGGCATCTATCCAAATTTTAGCCTGCAAGAGGGCTTCTGGCATCTGGGGCAAGAAACACTGAGGAAAATGGCGTCGGCTGATGCTTTTATACCCGAAGACCAGCAGAGATGACGTCGGGTGGAGTGCGACATCAGCCGAAGCCGGACCCGGACTTTGGAATCCGGCCGACTGAAGGGCTGCCTGACGACAGGACAACCCAGTTGTTATGACTGCAGATGCTATCCAGTTCGGACATCTACATTTATGGTAGGTACAAAACTGTACTTTCTCTGCATTGCCCTTTGGCTTATCTACTGCGCCCAGAGTGTTCACGAAAGTTCTGGCTCCAGTGATAGCTTTCCTCAGGTTAAAAGGAATACAGATCTATCCTTATTTGGATGATTGCCTGATTCTGGCTCAAGGAAGGGACGAGCTACTTCATCATTTGGATTATGTGATAGCAGTGCTAAGATGCCTGGGGTATTCTGTGAACGAAATAAAGTCCAGTCTAGTACCCTCTCAGGACATGTGCTTTCTGGGTGTGAGACTGAATACAGCATCCCAGATGGCCTTTTTGACCCCGGACAAACAAAAGAATCTTTCCCTTTACTTTCATCAGTTGTCTCATCAGTCCAGGCTGACTGCAAGGGCAGTCCTTCAAGCCTTGGGGTTCATGGCATCTTGTATTCTGGTGCTTCCCAATGCCAAACTGCATATGAGGAAGCTACAATGGTATGTCAAAAATGTATGGACACAGCACTGCCAGGATTTGGACACTGTCATTCAAATAATACCTTGCATTCAAAAGGAGTTGTTGTGGTGGGCTCAGGAATGTCACCTAAACAAGGGACTCTCTGTGACCCGGCCAGAGGCAGTCAGATTCTAACGACAGATGCCTCAGACAAAGCTTGGGAGCTCATCTGAATGGAAAGTGGATACAAGACAAGTGGCCTGCCAGACTACAACATCTACATATCAACTTGAAAGAGATGTTAGCAGTCCAGTTTGCATTAATAGCTTTCAAGGATTTACTTCTTCCAGGGCAGGTGTTGATTCTAACAGACAACACAACTGTCATGTGGTACATCAACAAGCAAGGCGGAACACATTCTTATCCTCTATGCAGGCAAGCAATGATTTTGTGGGAGACTGCTCTCAGTTTACAGCTAAATCTTCAAGCAAGGTTTCTGCCGGGAGCACAGAACTCCTTAGCAGATGTGTTGAGCAGACAAATTATGGATCCCCACGAGTGGAAATTGGATCCTCATGTATTTCAGATATTGACAGTGTCATGGGGAACTCCAGACATAGATCTGTTCGCTTCTCCACTAAACCACCAGCTGCCAAAGTTTTGCACAAAAGGTTTCATCCCACAGCTTGGAAAGTGGATGCTCTTTCTTTCAATTGGAGCAATCTTCATGTGTATGCCTTTCCGCCTCTGCCTCTCCTCCCAAAGGTACTACTAAAGGCCAGACAAGACAAGCCACGGATGATTTTGATAGCTCCAGATTGGCCTCGACAGCATTGGTACCCATTACTGAGAAGCCTGGCGGAAGCCTCCATGGCCTTTACCTTCGATTCCACACCTGTTGTCTCAGGAGGACAGTCATTTGCTCAATGTCAAGCTTCAATCTCTGCACCTAACAGCCTGGCATATTCTGTTTTGAACCATAGTGGGCCTCCACTTCCACAGCAAGTTTTGAATGTTATTTTGGAAGCTAGAAGGCCTAGTACAAGGAAAGTGTACGCAGATAAATGGAAGAGATTTTTATTTTGGAGTGCAGCAAAGGATTTTGATGTTTCTGAGCCTAATTTAAGTGTGGCTCTTCAATATCTTACTGAGTTACTGGACAAAGGTTTGTCCTTCTCTTCTATTAAGGTTCATGCTGCAGCAATTTCGGCTCACTATGATTGTGACCCACCATTGTTTTCTCATCCTTTGTTCAAGCAATTTCTTAGAGGGGCAAAGAATATAAGACCCCAACGAAGAGCTCCTACTCCTGCTTGGGATCTCAATTTTGTGTTGGAGAAACTCACTCTACAACCTTTTGAGCCTGCAGCCACTGCTGAATTAAAGGTTTTATCATGGAAGACTGCTTTTTTGTTGGCTATTACCTCTGCAAGAAGGGTTTCTGAGTTGCAGGCCCTTATGGCGGTTGAGCCTTTCTTAATTTTCCATAAGGATAGGGTATCTTTACGTACTAATCCTTCCTTTATGCCTAAAGTGGTTTCTAGTGTGGCTTTAAACCAAACTATTCATTTGCCTACTTTTTATGCAAATCCCCAAAATAAAGGGGAAAAGATTTTGCACACTTTAGATGTACACAGGCAGTTGCGATATTATTTGGACAGAACTAAAGGGTTCAGGCAGTCTCAGCAGTTATTTGTTTCTTTTGCTTTGAGTTCTCAGGGCAAGCCTGTGTCAAAACAAACTATTTCTAAGTGGATTGGGTTTTGCATTGCTTTCTGTTATTCCCATCATGGCAAGGAAGTTCCAGCTGGGATTAGGCCTCATTCCACTAGGGCTACTGCCACTTCGACAGCTTTTTTGAGGGGGGGTGGCAACTAAGGATATTTTGGAGGCAGCTACTTGGAGTTCAGTGCATACTTTTGATAGGCATTATCACCTACCACTTTACTCTAAATCCAGGGCTGGTTTTGCCACTGCTGTTTTGCAGGGCATTTTGGCAGCTCCTGCTTCCTTATAATTTGGCCATCCTCCCTTACCTCTGCTTTGGGATTCTACCCAAGTGTAAGGACTGCAGCAATGTGAGATGAAGAACATAGTACAGTTTTGTACCTACCATAAATGTAGATGTTCGAAGATCCACATTGCTGCAGTCCAATTTACCCTCCCTCCTTCCCCTCTGTACTTAGAGGCGGTTGTGTGGGTTGGGTTGTCAATAGGGTGTATATTGTATATATTGTACATATTTTTAGTGCTAGGATGGTTGTTTGTTTGCTGTCTTTTGGTTTTGACCTTTATTTTTAGGGTCTTCTGACATCTGGGGCAAGAAAAGACTGAGGATATGACGTCGGTCATGCGCATTTGTACCCTGACGTCCTGATATCAGTCAAATGCGCCTTGACCGACGTCAGCCTTATACTTTGATATTCGGGCCGACCGAGGACAGCGGACTACCCAAGTGTAAGGACTGCAGCAATGTGGATCTTCGAACATCTACATTTATGGTAGGTACAAAACTGTACTTTTTGGACATTGTGGATAATGTCTATTTAGAATCCAGACTCTCTACCTCCTGCTCCGGCCAAGCCTGACCGATACTACAGAGTTCCTGATTCCCACAAATTTCTTTACAAAAGCCCAGTAGCTGACCCAGAGACTATCTCCCAGGGTCCCAAGGGGGCTAAGGCTTCCATGGCTAAAAACCCAGTACCTTCTGAAAGGGATTCAAGAGCACTAGACAGGTGGGGGAGAAAGGTTTACACCTCAGCCACATTAGCTATGAGAGCACTAAATTGTCAATTTCATATGCTTAAGTATCAGCAATTTCTGATTTCTCAGTTAAAACAAAAGATAACCTCCCTCCCTCAACAATCTGAATTGAAAGAAGTACAGGATTTGTTGCACGCCACCGAGCAGGTGGGCAAACATACCTTACATTGTGGGTTTGATTCTTTAGAGGCCTCCTGCAGAGCAGCTGTCACTGGATCAGTTTTACGTAGGCATGCCTGGTTAAAGGAACAAAGTCTGCCTGATCATGTTAAAGCAAAACTACTAGATGCTCCCTTAAAGCAGGATGTTCTTTTTGGAGTTAAAGCTGAAGAAGTTTTAAAGAAAATGGAAGATAAGGCGAAATCAATGCAAACAGTCAAAGATTTCCTACAAGTACAACCCCCTCGCTTCAGTAGAAACTGGCCAACAAAAAAATTGATCCTTTCCAGCCACTGACAGACCTCAGAGAGGTAAATACAGGCGACCAAGGGGCAGAGGACAACCACAAGCCCAGTATAAACCTCACCAATGGGCACTCCAACCCAGAAGGGAGGAGAAGACGGGTCTCAACCCACCAGAAGGCAGACTCAGTGACTTGCACCTCAGCTGGCCAAACAAAGCTCTTTTGTCAGCCACCTTGGGGGGAAAACTAGCACTATTTGCAGACAACTGGCACATGGTCACAAAGGACAAATGGGTCCTAGACATAATTTTACGAGGATACAGACTCCACTTTCATACCTTGCCAGTGAAGAGAGGAATGCCAAACCTGCCACAAAATCAAAGGGCAGAGGCTCAAAAACAAATTACAGCTCTCATGACCATGAGAGCCATTCAGTGGGTACCAACTCAAGAGCAAGGCCAAGGATTTTACTCAAGGCTCTTTCTAGTACCCAGAAAGGACAATGCTTGGAGACCAATTCTGGACCTTTCAACTCTAAACACTTACAAGTTCCCAAATTCAAGATGCTAACACTACAGCAGCTACTTCCCATGTTGGGCAAGGAAGCATGGCTGGTAATGTTGGACCTCAAGGAGGCATACCTGCATGTCCCTATCAGACAAAGTTGCAGAAGATACTTCCGTTTCATTGCAGGTTCAACCCATTATCAATTCTCTGCACTGCCCTTTGGCTTATCTACTGCGCCCAGAGTTTTCACAAAATGCCTGGTACCAGTAATTGCATACTGCAGACAAAGGGGAATTCAAATATATCCATACCTGGACGACTGCCTCATCCAAGCAGAAAGAAGAGACATTCTCTTACATCATCTGGCTTTTGTGAAGCATCTACTAAATTGTCTGAGGTACACAGTAAACGAAAAGAAGTCAAAACTAGTACCCTCACAAAAAATGACATTCCTGGGTGCCAGCTTGGACACAACGGCCCAGAAGGCTTATCTTACACCAGACAAGCAACTTCAACTGACTCAATATTTCAAGACGATGGCAACAAAGACCCAATTAACTGCAAGAAAAATTCTGCAGGCTTTGGGCTTCATGGCATCTTGCATTCTGATAATACCATTTGCAAAACTGCATATGAGGAAATTACAGTGGTACCTAAAAAGCGTATGGTCTCAACACAGCCACAGCTTGGACACAGTGATATCTCTCATTCCCTGCCTTCAACAGGAATTTCTATGGTGGGCACAGGCATGTCACCTCAACAAGGGTCAGCCTTTCACCTTGCCCCCAACCAGGCAAGCTATCACAACAGATGCTTCAGACTATGCCTGGGGGGCACACATGGCAGGGCAATGCATTCAATGCCTATGGACTGCAGAACAAAGAAAACTGTACATAAATCAAAAAGCCAGGACAACTTGCAATAAAGATGGACAACACCACAGTAATGTGGTACATAAACAAACAAGGGGGCACACATTCCTACCCTCTTTGCAGGCAAGCAATAACCTTATGGAACACAGCTCTGGCCTACCAAGTCCAGTTACAAGCTCAATTCCTGCCAGGACAGAAAAACACATTGGCAGACGACCTAAGCAGAAACATCAAAGATCCCCACGAGTGGAAACTAGACCCACAAATATTTACAATGATAACTCAAAAACGGGGCCTTCCAAATATAGACCTGTTTGCCAGTCCTCAAAACTACCAACTGACAAAATTCTGTACAAGAACATTCCACCATCAAGCTTGGAAAGTGGACGCTCTCTCCTTCAGTTGGAAAAACCTGACAGCATATGCCTTTCCTCCATTACCTCTTCTCACAAAGGTTCTTTTGAAGGTCAAAAAGGAGAAACCTTGACTGATTCTCATAGCCCCAGACTGGCCACGCCAACACTGATACCTGATATTGAAGAATATGGCTCACAGCCCACCATGGATATTGCCTCAAATACCTCATTTGCTCATGCAGCAAAACAAACATTCTACACAGCCAGCTCAAAACCTTAAACCTGGCTGCATGGCAAATCAATTAAGCATCCAACCAGCCCCTCTTTCACAAGCAGTACTGGATGTTATTCTGGAAGTCAGGAGGCCAAGCACCAGGAAGGCTTACTCGGACAAATGGAAAAGGTTTTCTGCTTGGAACCAAGCTAAAGGCCAAGACACAACTCCGCCTCATATGCCTCACATTCTGCAGTATTTAGCTGAGATGTTGCACAAAGGACTTTCCTTCTCCTCAATTAAAATCCATGCTTCAGCTATTTCAGCTCACTACGACACAAATCCACCTTTATTTTCAAATCCTCTTCTAAGGCAGTTCCTCAGAGGAGCAAAAAACATTAGACCACCTAGAAGAGCTCCTACACCAACATGGGACCTCAACTTTATTCTGGAAAAATTAACGCTACCTCCCTTTGAACCAGCTTTCTCTGCAGACCTTCAGTTCCTATCTTGGAAGACTGCCCTGCTCCTGGCAATAACTTCTGCCAGGAGAGTCTCAGAATTACAGGCACTTATGGCAGTGGAACCTTTCCTCATTTTTCATCAAGACAGAGTTTCTACGAACTAATCCTTCCTTCATGCCTAAGGTGGTTTCCAGTGTAGCTTTAAATCAAACCATCCACCTACCCACTTTCTTCCCCAATCCACAGAACAAAGGTGAGAGACTCCTGCATTCCTTGGACATTCACAGGCAGCTTCGTTACTACTTGGATAAAACTAAGGCTTTCAGAAAAACTGACCAGCTCTTTGTATCCTATGCTAGAGCTTCTCAAGGGAGGGCCATATCCAAGCAAACCATTTCTAAATGGATAGGCCATTGCATACGGTTCTGTTATACCCATCATGGGAAACCAGTTTCCCCCTACCATTAGATCACACTCTACCAGGGCAACAGCTACCTCTACAGCCTTTCTCAGGGGGGTTCCTACCAAGGAAATTTTAGAAGCTGCAACTTGGAGTTCTGTACACACCTTCACCAAACACTATCACTTACCTCTTTATTCTAAGTCCAGGGCGGGCTTCGCCACTGCAGTTCTGCAGGGCCTCATTGCCTCCACTAACCCTCTATGATACCTCCACCCTACCTTAGCTTTGGGACTCAACCCAAGTGTGATGACTGCAGCAGGGGTAACACGATGAACATAGTACAGTTTTGTACCTACCATAAATGAAGATGTTCGAGTGTTCACCCTGCTGCAGTCCAGGTTACCCTCCCTCCAACCCCTCTGATCTACTGGCTAAATCTCTGCTATGCCTTACTGATGTATTTGCTTATAGCTGAAGGGATTTTGTTTTTGTGCAGTGTTCTCACCATTTTGTACTAATTTGGATCACCTTTTTGGGGGCACCTGACATTTGGGGGCACCTGACATCTGGGGCAAGAAAAACTGAAGAAAATGGCGTCGGTTGCAGTATATGTACCCCTGGCGCACTGACATCAGGGATGAGGCGACAGCAACCGACGTCGGACCAAGACTTTGGAAATCCAGCCGACTGCGGGGACCGCCTGACGACAGGATAACCCAAGTGTGATGACTGCAGCAGGGTGAACACTCGAACATCTACATTTATGGTAGGTACAAAACTGTACTTTTCAGGGCAGGCTGTATGCACTATCAGTTCTCTGCACTTCCCTTTGGCTTATCTACTGCACCCAGGGTTTTCACAAAGTGCCTGGCTCCAGCCATTGCATACTGCAGGCAGAGAAACATTCAAATTTACCCATACTTGGACGATTGCCTGATACAGGCGGACAGTCAGGAATTGTTACTTCAGCGCTCTATTCTCTGGGGTATACCATAAACGAAAAGAAATCATATCTGGTACCCAGCCAAGAAATTGTATTCCTGGGAGCATGCTTGAACACAACTTCCCAGATGGCATTCCTCACTCCAGAAAAGCAGATTTATTTGACAAATTATATAGACCACAAAATGAATATAGAGTGAAGTCTAGTGCAGTAATAGCAGCAAGTGAAAAAATGATAAACTGCACAATGACTTACAGGGCAGAAACTTTAATTAAAAATATATAAAGCAAAAAACAAAAAGGTCAGCGCTTTCACAACTCGCATGTCGCTTCATCAGACAGTTTGAATCACTCTACAAACACCTTTAAATAGCAGCAGAATCATCAGCTGATGTAATTGATCTTTAATTTTTAAAGAGGAACACTCAAAAATGAAAAAAAAAAACATTCATAAATCCTAGATGTAGATGATAAAATGACCTAACGAGTTAAAAAACATTCATAGATAGCAATGCTGATAAAAACTGCATATAAAAAAAATGTATGTAAAAAGTATAAATATATGTACATATAGATAAAAATAAGGCATTACCATTTATGTTTAAGCGGGCATGCTTTTAGAAATGATTTTAATGTGGACTTATTGTTAAGGCCAGGGGATTTCTCTGCACATAGCAAGAGAATCCATTTTTATTCTGCAGCTTCAGTCCGATTTTCTAAATCACCTCCTCTAATAGATTTACCAATAATTTGTAGCACCATAAATTTTAAAAACATGTAATTGATCGGTCTGTAGGACATGGGTTGCCAAAGCATTCCTTTCTTTTTTCTTCCTGATGTCTCTGTTATGTTCTAAAATTCTGTCTTTGAGACATCTAGTGCCTTTTTCCCCACAATAGTATGCATGGCATTTTTGACAAAAAGCAAAGTAGACAAGGTTTTCAATTTTTACAATCCGCATAATGGTGCAGTTTAATGTTGAAATGACAGACAAGGTATATAAATGTAAATTGAAAACCTTGTCTACTTTGCTTTTTGTCAAAAATGCCATGCATACTATGTGGGAAAAACCAATAGATGTCTCAAAGATTGATTTTTAGAACATAATAGAGACATCAGGAATAAAAAAGAAAGGAATGCTTTGGCATCCCATATCCTACAGATCGATCACTTACATGTTTTTAAAATTTATGGTGCTACAAATTATTGGTAAATCTATTAGAGGAGGTGATTTAGAAAATCAGACTGAAGCTGCAGAATAAAGGGGGATTCTCTTGCTACGTGCAGAGAAATCCCCTGGCCTTAACAATATGTCCTCATTAAAACCATTTCTAAATGCACGCCCTCTTAAACATAAATGGGTAATGTCTTATTTTTATCTATATGTACATATATTTATACTTTTTACTTGCATTTTATATATATATATATATATATATATATATATATATATATATATATATATATATACATATATACATACATACATATACATATATATATATATATATATATATATATATATATATATACATATATACATATATATAAACTGTGGTGGTGGTGCTGTGGTAGTGTTGTCCGTCTCACAGTAAGACGTCCTGTTGTTCGATTCTCAGCTAGAGCGTCTTCTGTGTGGCGACATGCGTGAATAGGCGTACCTTCGTTGAAGGATGTGCGTCAGGGCTGGCAACTCAGCACGTAAAAATCTACTGCCAATCATTAGCAGACCGGAGTTCCGCTGTGGTGACCCCTAACCGGGAAAAGCCGAAAGACGCAACTTACATTTTATATATATATATATATATATATATATATATATATATATATATATATATATATATATATATATATATATATATATATATATATATATGCAGTTTTTATCAGCATTGCTATCTGTGAATGTTTTTATTACTCGTTAGGTCATTTTATTGTCTACATCTAGGATTTATGAATTTTTTTAAATTTTTGAGTGTTCCTCTTTAAAAATTAAAGATCAATTACATCAGCTGATAATGATTCTGCTGCTATTTAAAGGTGTTTGTAGAGTGATTCAAACTGTCTGATGAAGCAACCTGTGAGTTGTGAAAGTGCTGACCTTTTTGTTTTTTGCTTTATATGTTTTTAATTAAAGTTTCTGCCCTGTAAGTCATTGTGCAGTTTATCATTTTTTCACTTGCTGCTATTACTGCACTAGACTTAACTCTATATCCATTTTTTCTGTCTATATATTCTTCTTGTATTCGGAGAAAAGGGGCATGGCAGAAATTGTTGAAATGGAATCTACATTTGGACAAAATCTGGGAGCTGTAAGAGCTGCAGACTACGAACGTTTGAATCGTATACTCAATATCACGGAGAATCCGTTGTTTAATATAAGCAGTATGGATGACGACAATAGTATGGAGAAAGGTCCACAACTCTTATGAGTTTCTAAAAAAACTATAAAGAACTGGAAAATAAACTCTGTAGATACAAGGAACTGCAATGGCAGCGTCTGCACCTACAGGCTTGTTTGCAAAACAAAGTTATCCCAGGAGGACTAAGGGTACTCAACATGCCAAGCTATGGCAATGACTACCTGGAGTTGTTAAGGAGATGGCAAGAACTGAACTTGCAATTTTAGTGTTCAGTGCATCAACTTACTCATTCGTTTCTTTCTTTCTATGGAGAATGACTTAAAAAAAATGAGATTCTTTTGTGTCAAAATACTATTTCCAGTTCCTATACACCGGATATAATCCAAGATAAATTAGATTTATTACAGGACAATATAGTTTCTTATGAGAAACAGTTGCAGCTTACCAAAGTTAAAAAGCTGCAAAGAGACTGTAAAGATTTCCACAATCAACAGGTCTTTTCATGGCCTAGAGACTCTGTCAGTAGATTGGCTACAGGGGCTGTCAATCTTTATAACAACCAACGAAAAATGCCCATTCACTGAACAAATGGTACATCTATTACTACGTCTTCAGTACCCGTACAAACAACTGGTTGCACGCAACAAACAGTTATACCAGCCGATAAGAATGTTGTACTACCTAAACCTTCAACTTCCCTATCTGATGATGCACAGCTTTTAAAAGACAACCCTAATAGCGATATACGTAGGGAGGCAGCACCTTCTACATCAGGGACATGGAATGGCACTACAAAAAACTATTTCTCTTAATGGCTCAGCGGGTGCAATTCCTTCAACGGATATGGTGTCTTCAGCTGGTTTTTTTTTTACTCAAAGATCCTCTACCCATAAAAAATCACTCGAGAAGCATGACGAGGAATGGGAGTCTGCAACGATTTCTCAGCTCAGAGAAAAATCAACAAACAGTGAAAAGGAGACTGCAATGAACAGGAGTCTAGTTTTTAACGTTTCTTCTATTGAATTAAGCACCAAACAGATACTGTTACTAAGTAAAGGTCTCTCCTTCATTCCTGCGAAGAGAGCAGACCATGCAATTATGCTAAAAGACTTAAGGCTGTTAGGAAGGAACCTTACATTGAAAACTATTTTTTTCTGATAATACAGATAACACTGGAAATGTTTTTAAGAAACCTAGCACATTTAGTCCAGGTTTTAATTCTGTAGTGCAGTCTTTAATTAATGTATGTGAACTTGAATTTAGACATCTGTTCACATCAGGGACTAGAAGTAATTTTTATAGCATGTCCAGTGATGATGTTTTAGCTTTAAATTTAAAAGATTTGCAGTCGATTGTCATTAAACCAGCTGGCAAAGGTGGAGGAATAGTAGTTTTGGACAAGGAGTTATATCATAAACAAATGATGGCACTGTTCCAAGATGTTAACACATATCAGCACATTTCTAATTCAATTGCAATTAGTATCATGGAAAAAGTGTCCTCCTTAGTGTTTGATTTATTAATGACTGAACTTTTTAACAAAGATCTGTTCAAGTTCTTTGATGTTTCCTGTCCACTAATTCCAATGATTTACGGTCTACCAAAAATTCATAAAAATAAGAATATGCCACCTGTGAGACCTATTGTAGCTGGCACTGGGTGGTGTACCGAGCCACTATCAATTTTCTTAGAAAAAAACCACTTGGATATTATGCTAGATACTTGTTATACCATCTTTAAAGATACTAAATCATTTCTAGAACGATTGCACACCAGACTTTTGACTATTGATAGTGACTACCTTTTTGTTACAATAGACGTCAAATCGCTTTTTACCAGTAATCCTAATGACAAAGCTGTTGAAATGATTATGGAATTTTTGACTATGAATAACTGTTATTCTGATAATAAAACTAAGTTTATCTGCACATTGTTGGAAATTGTGCTTGAAAATAACATCTTCATTTTTGACAATGAAGTACATCTCCAGAAGGTTGGCGTGGCTATGGGCACAGCTTGTGCCAGTAGCTATGCCAACTTAGTTTTAGCACACTGGGCACATACTTCTATATTAACAGACAGCAGTAAGTACCATGATAACATCCTTTGGTATGTGCGTTTTGTGGATGACGTCTTTATGTTGTGGGAAGGCGATAGAGGAATTAAAAAACTTTGTTGCCTTTCATGCATACTACTACTGACTTCTTGAAATTCACATACAAGTATTCTTTTAGTGAAATTGAGTTTCTTGATGTATTTCTCACAAAGTCTGAGTTTAAGAAAGTTACCGGTAGTATTTACAAAAAACCTATAAGAAAAAACACCCTTCTACACAAAAGAAGTATGCATCCATGGCATATTCCTAGAAATGTGCTAAAAGGACAAATCTATAGAATACTTTGGCTGCATAATGATGATGTGTATGCCAGAAAAGCACTCATAGACGTAAAATTGGAATTTCTAGAATGGGGGTATTCTGAGCTAGACATAGACAAGACAATTCATGAAGCTTGGACACACAGACTTGGCAGATGCAAACCATATTATGGTGCTACAGTGGAAGAGTCAATCATCTGAAACCCCTTCTAGAACTAGGGAAACTTTCAGAGTTGTCTTTCAATATTCTAGTGACATTGACTGCTATTGTGATGATATTAAGAAAAACTGGAATATTCTATGTGCTATTCCAGATTTTGCACATAAAGTTGGTACTACCCCCTCTTTTTCTTTCAGAAATATGTCTTTGAAGCAACATCTTTGTAATAAACCTGCCTCTATTGTTAAACCCTTATCTATGAGGACAGGCACTTTTCCGTGCAGAAAATGTTCAGCCCGGCAATATATTTATAGGAATGCTATACATATACACACCCTGTCTGTCATTTCAACATTAAACTGCGCTACTATGCAGATTGTAAAACTGAAAACCTTGTCTACTTTAATTTTTGTCAAAAATGGCATGCATACTATGTGTGAAAAACCAATAGATGTCTCAAAGATAGAATTTTAGAACATAGAGACATCAGTAATAAAAAAGAAACAAATGCTTTGGCAACCCATGTCCTACAGACCGATCACTTGTATGTTTTTAAATTTATGGTGCTACAAAGTATTGATGAATCTATTAGAGGAGGTGATTTAGAAAATCAGACTGAAGCTGCAGAATAAAGGTAGATTATCTTGCTACGTGCAGAGAAATCCCCTGGCCTTAACAATACATCCTCATTAAAACCATTTCTAAATGCACGCCCTCTTAAACATAAATGGGTAATGTCTTATTTTTATCTATATGTACATATATTTATATATTTATACTTTTTACATATTTTTTTTTGATATATGCAGTTTTTATCAACATTGCAATCAATGAATGTTTTTATTACTCTTGTTAGGTCATTTTATTGTCTACGTCTAGGATTTATGAATGTTTTTTTTTCATTTTTGAGTGTTCCTCTTTAAAAATTAAAGATCAATTACATCAGCTGATAATGATTCTGCTGCTATTTAAAGGTGTTTGTAGAGTGATTCAAACTGTCTGATGAAGCAACCTGTGAGTTGTGAAAGCGATGACCTTTTTGTTTTTTGCTTTATATATTTTTAATTAAAGTTTCTGCCCTGTAAGTCATTGTGCAGTTTATCATTGTTTCACTTATTTGGCAAATTGCTTTAAACTACTGGCCACACAAACCCAACTATCTGCAAGTAAAATACTGCAAGCTCTAGGGTTCATGGCCTCAAGCATTCTCCTAATTCCATATGCAAGATTGCATATGAGGAAATTTCAGTGGTACTTAAAAAGTCAGTGGTGTTGACATTCTCAGGACCTGGAAACCGTGATTCCGATCATTCCTTGCCTAAAGATGTAGTTCCTTTGGTTGGCAGAGGCCTTCAACCACAGCAAGGGACTCCCTTTCACTCAACCCCCTGCCATCCAATCCCTGACAACAGACGCATCAGACTATGCATGGGGGGCTCACATGGCAGGAAAATGCATTCAAGGCAAATGAAGCCCAGGACAAATGCACCTGCATATCAATCAAAAATAAATGTTAGCTGTACAGAATGCCTTCAAATACCTTATCCTTCCAGGACAACTCTTGATAAAGACAGACAACACCACAGTCGTGTGGTACATAAACAAGCAGTGGGGGAACTCATTCCTGCCCACTCTGCAGGTTAGTCATGACTCTGTGGAACACAGCCTTGAGCAACCAAGTGCACCTGCAAACTCAATTCACTGTCAGACGACTTCAGCAGAAATCTAATGGACCCGCACGAGTGGAAACTGGAACCCAATTCATTCAAGCTTCTAATCCACAGGTGGGGAACATCAGAGGTGGACCTCTTTGCTTTGCCCCGGAACCATCAATTGAGCAAATTTTGCACCAGGACTCCTCACAGACAATCATGTATCCTTTACATGGGAAAACCTCTCAATCTGTGCCTTTCCTCCTCTGCCCCTCCTCTCGAAAGTACTAGTCAAGATCAAACAGGACAGGCAAAGGACATTCCTTATTGCACCAGACTGGCTTCGCCAGCACTGGTTCCCACTTTTATGCAGTCTGACAACAGTGCCACCCTGGCACCTGCATCAGACCCCCTCTCTGCTGTCCCAGCAGGAAAGCCAGATTTTGCATCCTCAGCTGCAAACCCTGAACCTAGCAGCCTGGCTTATTCCCTGAGTACATCACCAGCAACTCTCAGCAAACAGGTGCTGGACGTCATCCTCGAGGCCAGGAGGCCTAGTACTAAGAAATCCTATTCAGAAAAGTGGAAAAGATACTGTTCTTGGAGCCAGTCTCAGGAAAAAGAGAGCCCTGCTCACCTTACCTCAAATCCTAGATTATATAGCAGATCTGCTCCACAAAGGCCTATCCTTCTCATCTGTTAAGATACATGCCTCTGCCATCTCAGCTCATTACAATACTGAGCCACCCCTCTTCTCTCACCCTCTGGCAAACAGTTCCTGAGAGGGGCTAACAATTTAAGACCCCCAAGGAGAGCTTGGGACCTTAACTTTGTACTAGAGAAGCTCACGCTTCCCCTTTTTGAGCCTGCTGCTACAGCAGAGCTAAAATTCCTCTCTCGGAAAACAGCCTTACTTCTAGCCATCACTTCAGCAAGAAGAGTGTCTGAGTTACAGGCCCTTGTGGCTGTGGAACCTTTCATTATCTTCCATGTGGACAGGATTTCCCTCAGGACAAACCCATCATTTATGCCCAAGGTGGTATCCAGTGTGGCTTTAAACCAATCCATCCATTTACCAACCTTTTTTCCTAATCCTCAGACTAAAGGGGAAAGGATCCTGCACTCCTTGGATGTGCACAGACAGCTTAGCTTCTACCTTGACAGGACTAAACCGTTCAGAAAATCTGACCAGCTGCTAGTCAGCTTTGCTACATGGGCAGAGGGCAAGGCCATTTCAAAGCAAACCATTTCCAAATGGAGAGCACACTGCATCCATTTCTGCTACAAGCTCATTGGAAAACCAACCTCACAGGGGATCACAACAGATTCCACTAGGGCTACCTCAGCCTCGACAGCATTTCTCAGGGGAGTCCCTACCAGGGACAATCCTGGAAGCTGCAACCTTGGATTCAGTACACACTTTTCATTGCATGCTATACCAAGGAGTGTTAGAACCAGTGTTAGAACGGGGGACGTCGGGTGAAGTGCGACACCAGCCGAGGCCAGACCCAGACTTTGGAATCCGGCCGACCGAAGGGCTGCCTGACGACAGGACAACCCATTTGTAAGGACTGCAGATGCATTCCTATCGGACATCTACATTTATGGTAGGTACAAAACTGTACTTTCCTTATCTATATATCTTGAGAACCAACGATTGAGCATTTGGCTGACGGTGCTATGGCATAATCCTCCCATTCTGAGGGTCATCCGCCTGCTGAGAAGGCCAAAAAGACTAGGTCTGATAATTTTACTGTCCATTCTCCCCCAGACATTTCTTTAGATGTTAGTGAAAGCCCTGAAGACCGTCCAGTGCTTTCCTCAGATTTCTCTGCAGCAACCCCGTCAGAGGCTGGCATGGATCCAAATTCTCACATGTTTTCTGAGGCTTTTCCAACATCTGTTCTGTACATTGAGGGGAAACATCTGATTTTTTCCAAGGGATCGAGGGGGATTCTTCAGGTTTTAATGAGGGGAAGAGATTCCCATTATAATTATCGAATCCCACCAAGATTCTGAACCACTGAGAATCCTTTGGGCAGATGTCCCTCAACGTAAAGCTAAAAACTAAACATATTACCCCTGTTGTTGAAGCTCCTTAGTGTGAATGGCAAGATTTTACTCGAGGTCTGTTCAATGCTTTGGCCTTAAAGCCTTCTGAAGGGGTATCATTCCCTGTTCCTCTCTGGTCTTCCACTCCTGTTAAATAGGCCTATAGAATTGGATTCCTCAGATATGAGGACTTTGACTCTGGGGAGGAATTCCTAGTGTGCTCTTCTGATTCTTTCCCCTCTAGACTGTGCTTCAAATGAAGTGGATTCTTTGAGGCCATACCCCCCTCTTGGAAGAATTATCATTTGGGGATACTAATGCTCAAGTGTGATTGCTCCCAGGTCTCTGATTTTCAAAAAAAAGTAGCATGAGCTTTTACTGATGGTGTCTCCTAAGCAGTGTGAAGTTTCTCTTGTTTTGGCAGCTTTTTTTGGTCACCTTTTCTGCTTGCTTTGTGGATTCTGATTCTCAGCTCCTAAGAAACCTGACAGGTTCTATAAGGTGACTGAGGATTACAAAATTTTCTGTAAGTGCCCTTTCTGCTGATTTTGCAATGATTTCAGTTTCCTCTGATGAGCTTTTAAAGCTTTTGCCATCTACTAAACTTCTTACTTCAGGTGTGGACAGTCGAGCTATGGAAAGGATGGGTTAAAAATATATATACTGCTGTCACCTTGTTTTTGGGGACTATTAATTACCAAACCAACATGACCAGGTATGTTTTTGCTCTTCTTTCCCAAGGTAGCTTCGGTGGTCTCTGACCTTTCTGATATTGAAGGGAAAGTTTCAACTCTTCCCTGCTTAGGACCATTTCTCAGGTCACCTGTCACTCCATAAAGTGCAGCTATGATGCAGCTAATGCCTCTTCCAGGGCTGCTGCTTTTGGTTCTGTGATGAGGCATTATTCATGGCTATGTCTACAGGCTTTACCTGATATTAAATCCAAACTTTTGAATGTCTCTCTGGACAACAGAAGTCTTTTCGGTAGAGCTGCTTCTGACATATTAAGTCTTTACAGGATAAAGGTAAGATCTTGCAGAAATTCAAGCACATGTTTGTATCCTGTATCCCTAAATTCTAGAGTAATTACCCTCCTAAGTGCACTTATGTCTGTAGGCAGACTTGCCTACCTCCCAAGGGTAAGAAGGGTTCTCGACGTATTTTCCCTGCTAAATCGACTCACACTTCATCTCAGAAGTATTTTTTTCAGGACAAGCCAGTTTCCATTTGACATTTGGCTGCCTCTTCCCCTCTGTTATGTGTCCCTGTCTCTCAGCATTTCTCGATCTCTTTCAAACTGGCATCAGATCACCTCAGACTCTTGGGTGCGGTCTGTCATTCGTGTGAGGCATTTCATGGTTTGGAAATCCACCCCTCCCTTTTCAGGCATTTCACAGCCTCCTCTGGAACAGTTTCCTCATTTCCCAGAGGTTTTTCAGTCCCTTTGGATCAGGGCACCATTCAGCCCAAGTGAGAGAGGGTTTTACTCCAGAATATTTTTGGTTCCTCTGAAGGAGAGTACTTGGAGCCCAATTCTGGATCTTTTTCTGTTCATTACCTTTCTCAAGGTCCCTTCTTTCCATATGCTTTCTCTTCAGCCCTTGTTTCCTCCTCTTCTTTTCAAGGACGACTTAGTTTCTGTGGACCTCAAGGATGCTTACCTTCACATTCCCATGCACCCTCTGCTTAGAAATTTTCTCTGTTTTTCCAGTCATTTTCAGTTCTGTGCTTTGCCCTGTGGTCTTTCTATTGCCGCAAAGATATTCAACAAATACCTCACTCCTGTCATTGCTTAGTGCAGCCTTGAGAAATACAGATTTTTCCCCTACCTGGATTGTCTGATCATTCAGGCCCCTTCTCCCAGCAGTCTTTTGCGGGATCTCCACTGTGCCACACTTGTCTTTTGCAAAGTCTTAGGTTCACCATAAATTTCAAGAAATCTGATGTTCTTTGTGTTTCGCTGTTGCAGTCATTACATTTGGGTTATCCCTGCCAGGGTAGCCCTTGAACGGGCAGAATACCAGAGGCTTAGTATTTCTGCGTCTGTTGCTGTTGCTTCAGGACTGACGTCAGGTCATCAGTAGTATAAGGTAAGGCAGATGACGCCATTACATCAGTCTTTCTTACAGAGGAGGCCTGAAGCAGAAGCAGTTCGCACGGGTACCGGCTGGCTGCTTACCTGTGTTTCATCTTCCTAATTGAAGCTGAAATCTTCTAAAAACTAAGTAACTCGTTGGGGATCATTTTTCTTGCTCTAACTGATGTCAGAAAGTTAACAATCGTCCCGCCTGTGGAAAGCAAATACCACACCGAGACTTTTATTCTTACTGTGTCACTTGCTTAGGCCCAGACCATGATGCTTCTCGCTATCATGCTTTAATGCCAGAACTATACGTCATCGGGTCCTTATTTGTAGCTAGATATCTTTGCTTACAGTCCTCGAATTCTGATATGGCTTCGGTAAGCCATCCGATAGCAGATCTTCTGAAAAAACGTAAGGATAAAGACAGACAAGATCACACAGGTCCAAACCTACCGGTTATGCTTCTGTTAAGCTAGTCGTCAGTTCTCCGGTCCTCAGTGAGGTGCTTTTGCAGCCCTTGATGCCCACTTCTGTGGATTCGCAGGCCGCTACCGAGGCCCTTTTGGAGTCTGGTATGCCACAAAACTCTTTGACTAAGGATCCTGCAGTTGTCTCAACCTTGGATGGGTCTGGAGCTGCTGAGCAGCCACCGGCTTCCAAGGAAATACTTCGCACTACCGATTCTCATAAACCGATGACATCTTTCGCATCTACCGTTCTTTCGAAAACTACTGAGTTTCTAAGGCCCGGGGTACGAGCCACACCCAAGAAACCAATGACCCGATCTCAGGCACCTGTTTCCTTGCCTCAGTCTCAAATGCTTAAAATGGCGGAAGACCTTACCATGCTGATCAGGGGAAGTCAAGCTACCCCTTCCAAAAGTAAGAGAGATCTGTCCCCAGTAGTTTTATCTGAACAGGAGTCTGATGACTGATGTATCTGAATATGAAGACATGCAACCCCTCTCTGCTTATAAGGATTCTGATGCAGAGAAATCCATTCCTTCAGCCTCACCACCTGAGGATTTTCCTTTGGGAAAAACCTTCATACCTTAAGGGAGCATTTCCAGTGGGAATGTCCGGACTACCCTCAGTCTAAAAAGAGACTCTGAGAATTCTTGGATTTTCCACAGCACAGACCCTTGGCCATTCCCCCAGTCCTTGATGTGGATGATGCTTTCCTGGAATCCATCCAGTTTGACTCCTGACACCCTCCCTCCTGCACCCAGTAGACCTGACAGGTATTAGAGTCCCTGACTCACACAAATGTATTTTCAAAAACCCTACTGCTGACCCTGAGGAATTTCTGAATGGCCTAAAGGAATTAAAGTAACCCTGCTGAGAATCTCACCCAGTCAGATAGGAATTCCCGAGCACTAGACAGATGGGGTAAAAAAGTGTACACTGCTGCTACTCTTGCTGTCAGAGCACTAAATTGCCAGTTCCATATGCTAAAATTTCAGCAACATACCATGGAACTCCTCAAACAAAAAGTGTCTTCCTTTCCTGCTTGTGCAGAATCTAAAGAGTTACAACAGTTAATGCATTCTGCAAGTCAAGTGACTAAGCATACCTTACACTGTGGTTTTGATGCCCTAGAAGCTTCTTGCAGGGCAGCAGTCACAGGTTCTGTCCTTAGAAGATATGCATGGCTTAAGGAACAGCCCTTTACAGACCATATTAAATCTAAATTATTGGATGTACCCTTGCAGAAAGACTACCTATTTGGCACTAAGGCAGAGGAGATTTTAGAAAAGATGGAAGAAAAAGCTAAAGCTATGCAGACAGTTAAGGATTTTCTACTGGTCCAGCCACCAAGGTTCAGCAGACATTGCCCCTCCAAGCACTGGTCCTTTCCTGCTCCCAACAGGTCAGTTCAGTCCAGACCCCGGGTAAGCAGACCCCCCCCCCCCTCCCCAGACAGCAGACACAGGGAATGTAGAGATCAAAACAGTGGAATTCCTCCACTTCAAAACCAGGGAGATGTTCATCGTGTTACACTGCTGCAGTCATTACACTTGGGTTATCCTGCCGTCAGGCGGTCCCGCAGTCGGCCAGAGTTCCAAAGTCTTGGTCCGGCGTCGGTTGCTGTCGCCTCCTCCCTGACGTCAGTGCGAAAGGGGTATGCAAGATGCAGCTGACGCCATTTTCTTCAGTCTTTCCTGCCGCGTGCTGCCCGAAGCAGAAGCAGTTCGCAAGTGCCGGTCGGCCGACTCCTGAGATTTTCATTCCGAATCCAGAACCGAAGTCTTCCAAAAGAGCTAAGTAACCCAGTTGGGGAAACTTTTTCTTGCCTCAGACCGATGTCAGTAAAAGTTAATAACTGCCATGCCTAGGCCCTGACCACAATGTCACTGGTTGTCTGTTTTCTGCTAGGTTTAACAAGCGCACTGTTAAACATCGATTTGATTTTGCCCGACATTATTTTGGTAGAAAATTCAATTACACCATGCCGTTGTAAATTCCGACGACAGCAATGCATAAAAAACGTAAGGACAAGGACAGGCATCCGAGGCCCAAAACGGACGACGAGGCCTCTTCTAGGCCGGTCGCCGGTTCTCCGGTTTCCAGCGAGGCGCCTATGCAGCCCCTGACTACCGCTTCCACAGAACCACAGACTGCCTCCGACTCGCACGTGGAGCTGGCTGGGCCTTCTGATGCACTAGGCCTTCAGCTTACCGATCCTAAACGTACAGAGGAAACCGAAGTAGCTGAGCAATCCACAGCTACAGAGGGTGTTTTCAGGCCTATCCAGTTAACCATTAAACCCTCTGTTAAGTCTAAGCCCCCCTTAAAAGCAAAGAAACGGACACAACTCTCTCCAGGAAAGGCATCCATACCTAAGAAACGAATGCTAAAAATGGCCGAGGTCCTAATCACCCTGATCAGGGGGTCCCATCCCCCTCCTGATAAAAGGCCCAGACCGGATGCAGACCATGAATCTTCTGACCAGGTGTCCATTTCCTGAGAATCTTCCTCTGACCTAGGAAATTCTTTACCCCCTTATGAGGATTCTGATGCTGAGGAATCAATTCTATCAGCCTCTCCACCTGAGGATTACTCCTTTGGGGGGAGACCTTACATACCATGAGGGAGCATTTCCATTGGGAAGGCCAGGATTACTCAGAATCCAAGAAAAGACTCCGAGACTTCCTTTTATTGCCTCAACACAGACCCCTTGCTATCCTGCCAGTTTTAGACATTGTGGATAATGTGTACACTGAATCCAGTTTGAACCCGGACTCCTTACCCCCAGCCCCAGTTAAACCTGATAGATATTACAGAGTCCCTGACTCTCACAAATTTCTGTACAAAAGCCCTGTTGCTGACCCTGAAACTATTTCTCAGGGACCCAAAGGGATTAAGGCCTCATCAGCAAAAAGCCCAGTTCCCTCTGACAGAGATTCCAGAGCATTAGGCAGATGGGGAAAGAAGGTATATATGTCTGCAACTTTAGCAATGAGAGCCTTGAATTGCCAGTTTCACATGCTAAAGTATCAGCAATTTTTGATGTCTCAGTTGAAACAAAAGATGCTTCCAGATTCAGAGCCTCCTAACTTAAAAGAAATGCAGGATTTATTGCATGCAGCTGAACAAGTGGGAAAACATACTTTGCAATGTGGGTTTGATTCCTTAGATGCCTCCTGTAGAGCAGCAGTTACAGGCTCTGTCATTAGAAGGCATGCTTGGTTAAAAGAACATACGTTACCAGATCATGTTAAGGTCAAATTATCGGATGCACCTTTGGAGTGGGATGTGCTGTTTGGAGTTAAGGCAGAGGAGGTATTAAAGAAGATGGAGGATAAGGCAAAATCTATGCAAACGGTGAAAGATTTCTTACAGGTTCAGCCTCCTCGTTTTAGCAGAAATTGGCCAACAAAGAATTGGTCCTTTCCAGTCACAGATGGACCTCAAAGGGGCAGGTACAGATGTCCAAGAGATAGAGGTCAGACACAAGGCCCTTACAGGCCTCGACAATGGGGCACACTAGGCCAGAAAGAAGGGGAAGACAGGCCTCAACCTTATAAAAAACAGCCTCAATGACTTTCCACTACAGCTGCCAAACCGCTCTCTCTTGGCAGCCCCCTTAGGAGGAAAACTGGCACTTTTCTATCACAACTGGCATTGCATCACCAAAGACAAATGGGTTCTCAACATTGTATCTCAAGGTTACAGGTTCTATTTTCACACCCTGCCAAGGCTAAAAGGAATGCCAAATCTGCCACCAAATCAATGGGCAGAGGCTGAAAAACAAATTACAGCACTCATGGACATGAGAACTATTCAAAAGGTACCACCACTGGAACAAGGACAAGGATTTTACTCAAGACTCTTTCTGGTTCCCAGAAAGGACAAAGCCTGGAGACCCATTCTGGACATTTCTACACTAAACACTTACCTGGATGTTCCGAAATTCAAGATGTTAACACTGCAGCTTCTTCCCATGCTGGGCAAGAAAGCTTGGCTCGTGACTTTGGACCTCAAAGAGGCATACCTGCATGTCCCTATCAGACAAAACTGCAGAAGATACCTGAGATTTCTAGCTGGTGCAATATGCCATCAATTCTCTGCACTGCCCTTTGGCTTATCTACTGTGCCCAGGGTCTTCACAAAGTGCCTGGCATCAGTAATTGCATTTTGCAGGCAAAAAGGAATTAAAATTTATCCATACCTGGACGACTGCCTGATTCAAGCAGAGAGCAAGGACATTCTACTAAAGCATCTGGCGTACGTAAAAAAGTTAAGTTGCTTGGGGTACACAGTAAACGAAAATAAATCAAAACTAGTGCCCTCACAACAGATAATATTCCTGGGTGCCAGCTTAAACACAATGGCCCAGATGGCTTATCTCACGCCAGACAAGCAAGGACAACTGACTCAATATTTTCAATTAATGGCAACAAAGACCCAACTCCCTGCAAGAAAAATTCTGCAGGCCATGGGCTACATGGCATCTTGCATACTACTAATTCCATATGCCAGACTGCATATGAGGAAACTACAATGGTACCTAAAGAGCGTATGGTCTCAACACTGTCAAAGTTTGGAAACAGTTATACCACAAATTCCTTGCCTACAACAGGAGTTTTGATGGTGGGCACAAGCTTGTCACCTCAACAAGGGACAGCCTTTCACTCAACCCACAGCCAGGCAGACACTGACAACAGATGCATCGGATTACGCCTGGGGAGCACACATGGCAGGAAAATGTATCCAGGGCGAGTGGCCCACAGAGTAAAGACATCTACACATCAATCAAAAAGAGATGCTAGCTGTACAAAATGTTGTTATAGCTTTCAAGGACCTTACGGCATCCAGGACAATTACTACTAAAGACAGACAAACACCACAGTTATGTGGTACATAAGCAAGGGGGCACACACTCCTACCCCCTCAGCAGACAAGCCATGACCTTGTGCAACACAGCTCTAAACTACCAAGTTCATCTGCAAGCACAATTCCCGCCAGGAGAGAAAAACACACTGGCAGACAGCCTAAGCAGAAACATTATGGACCCACACGAATGGGAACTGAACCCACAAATATTCAGAATGATAACACAAAAATGGTGGAGCCCGGACATAGATCTGTTTGCTACCCCGAAGAACTGCCAATTACAGAAATTCTGCAGAAGGAGCTACCATCCACAAGCATGGAAAGTGGATGCCCTCTCATTCAGCTGGAAAAAACTACAAGTATACGCTTTCCCTCCTTTACCTCTCCTTCCAAAGGTACTCATAAAAGCAAGGCAGGAAGAGTGAAAAATGATCCTGATTGCACCATACTGGCCACGCCAGCACTGGTACCCAATCTTAAAAACCTTAACACAAGAACCACCCTGGATTTTACTGCAAATCCCACAGTTGCTGACACAGCAAAACAATCAGATACTTCACAGCCAGCTAAAGACCTTAAATCTGCATGGAAAATTCCTTAGTCAAGCAAGCAATGCCTCTCTCCAAAGTTGTTATGGATGTCATTCTGGAGGCCAGAAGGCCTAGCACCAGGAAAGCATACTCGGATAAATTGAAGAGATTCTGTGCCTGGAACCAAGCGCACAGTCTTGACCCTCTTGTCCCAAACATTCCTCAAATACTGCAATACTTAACTGAGATACTGGACAAGGGCCTCTCTTCTTCATCCATCAAGATCCACGCCTCAGCTATCTCTGCTCATTAGAACACGGATCCACCAATTTTTTTCTAATTCTTTGCTCAAGCAATACCTCAGAGGGGCTAAAAACATAAGACCGCCCCGTAGAGCACCTACACCAACTTGGGACCTCAACTTTGTTTTGGAAAAATTAACTTTACCTCCTTTTGAGCCAGCTAACACAGCAGAATTAAAATACATCTCTTGGAAAACTGCTCTGCAACTGGCAATAACATCAGCATGAAGAATTTCAGAATTGCAGGCACTAATGGCAGTGGAACCTTTCCTCATCTTCCACCAGGACAGGGTGTCTTTAAGAACTAACCCCACGTTTATGCCAAAGGTGGTATCAAGTGTGGCTCTAAACCAAACTATTCACTTGCCAACTTTTTATCCAAAACCGCAGAACAAAGGGGAGAGACTACTACATTCTTTGGACATTCACCGACATTTACACTTCTACTTGGACAAAACCAAAGCTTTCAGAAAATCTGAGTAGCATACGCTGCAGGTGCACAGGGAAAAGCCATTTCAAAGCAGACTATTTCAAAATGGATAGGACACTGTATACGTTTCTGCTATACCCACCATGGGAAACCTGTACGTAGCAGCATTAGATCTCACTCCACCAGGGCAACAGCCACTTCAACTGCCTACCTCAGAGGAGTACCTACCAAGGATATTTTGGAAGCAGCAACATGGAGTTCTGTGCATACCTTCACCAAACATTACCATTTGCCTTTATACTCCAAATCCAGAGCTGGCTTTGCCACTGCTCTACTGCAGGGCCTTATAGCCACCCCTAATGCCTTATAGATCCAGCCTCCCTACCTCAGCTTTGGGATTCCACCCAAGTGTAATGACTGCAGCAGTGTAACATGATGAACATAGTACATATGTTCATCGTGTTACACTGCTGCAGTCATCACACTTGGGTTATCCTGCCGTCAGGCGGTCCCGCAGTCAGCCAGAGTTCCAAAGTCTTGGTCCGGCATCGGTTGCTGTCGCTTCTTCCCTGACGTCAGTGCGCCAGGGGTATATAAGATACATCTGACGCCATTTTCTTCAGTCTTTCTTGCTGTGCGGTGCCCGAAGCAGAAGCAGTTCGCAAGTGCCAGTCGGCCGACTCCTGAGATTTTCAAATCGAATTTCAGACCGAAGTCTTCATAAAGCTAAGTACCGCGTTGGGGAACCTTTTCTTGCCTCAGTCTGATGTCAGAAAAAGTTAACAATTGCATTTCTTGTGGGAAGCAAATACCTCATAAGGACTTTCATTCTTATAGTATTCCTTGCTTAGGCCCAGACCACGAAGTCACAAGTTGTCAGTTTTGTGCTAGGTTTAATAAACGAACTATTAAACGTCTGTTTGATTTCGCCCGACATTATTTTGGTAGGAAATTTAATTATACCATGCCGTCGGAACAACCGACGACCGGAATGCATAAAAAACGTAAAGATAAGGACAGGCAGCCGAGATCCAAACCGGACTCCGAGGCCTCTGTTAGGCCAGTCGCCGGTTCTCAGTGAGGCGCCTACGCAGCCACTGACGACCGCTGATTTAGAACCACAGGCGACATCAAATTCACAAGCGGAGATTGCTAGGCCTCCCCAACCTTTACCTTTAGGCCCTTCCGACTCCATGCCTGAAGGAGATCCCGGTGCAGTTGAAACGCCTTCAGTTGCAGAAGGTGTCTTCAGACAGACTACACTCACTATTAAATTCTATGCAAAACTGTAAACTCCTTTAAAAACAAAGAAAACTGTACAGCAATCCCCAGTACAAGGCCCCATGCCTAATAAACAGATGCTTAAGATGGCTGAAGACTTAATTACCCTAATCAGGGGTTCCCATCCCCCTCCTGATAAAAGGCCAAGGCAGGAGGAGGACTACGCTTCCTCTGACCAGGTTTCTATTTTCTCAGACTCTTCTGAGGAACAGGAATATTCCTTTCCCCCTTATGAAGATTCTGATGCTGAAGAGTCTATTCCTTCTGCATCTCCCCCAGAAGACTACTCTTTTGGGGAAACCTTACATGCTATGAGGGAACATTTCCACTGGGAAGGCCAGAATTACTCTGATTCTAAGAAAAGGCTCCGAGAGTTCCTTTTACTACTCCAGCATAGACCACTTGCTATTCTACCTGTGTTAGACATTGTGGATGATGTTTATTCAGAATCTAGCCTTAACCCAGATTCACTACCTCCTGCACCAGCCAAACCAGACAGATACTACAGAGTCCCTGATTCACACAAATTCCTGTATAAAAGCCCTGTTGCTGACCCAGAAACCATTTCCCAGGGTCCCAAAGGGGTTAAGGCCTCTATTGCTAAAAATCCTGTGCCCTCTGAAAGGGATTCTAGAGCACTAGACAGATGGGGAAAGAAAGTATATACCTCAGCTACTCTAGCTATGAGGGCCTTAAATTGTCAGTTTCACATGCTGAAATATCAACAATATCTGATGTCTCAATTAAAACAAAAAATGCTCGCACATACAGAACAGCCAGATTACAAGGAAATGCAAGAATGTGAGAGTGTTCAATCTCGCCGTTTGTTCTTACACCTGGGTTCGGAACCGATCCTCGGCTCCGTGTCAGCCGCTTGCAAGCTCTGCATCAAGAAGAAGCTCGAGACCAACCTAAGTCCCACAATCCCCCTCTGCCTTTACCTCAGATCTAGTTTGCCGCTGCGAGCAACCTTAAGCTAAGATTTATATGTTTTTTCTTGTATTTCTTAAGAATTTCTTTTTCTAAAAAGTTATCTAAGTGACTGTGTGTGTGTGTGTGTGTTATAGTGTTTCGAGGAATCCTCGGTTCCATATAAAGTTATTTAAACTTTATTAGAGTTTTCCCTCGGGGCCTAACCCCACCTTTACTGGATTGACTACCGGATTGACATTTTACTGGATTTGACTAAATTACCGGATTAGACATACCTACTGGACTTGACATTCTACTAACCTTATCTTTGTTAGCTTTTCCAAGATGTCTGAGAAAGCTAAGTCGGGATTTAAGCGTTGGCAATGTGGGCAAAAGATGTCAGTGACTGACATCTACTTTTCCGAAGTACATTGGCATCTACTTTTCCGAAGTACAAGCAAACACAGGAGGGTTATGGCTGACAAAGTTTGCAGATGACTGCAAACTGGGCGCCATAGTAGAAAACACATCTGACACAGATATCCTTCAGAAGGGTCTCACAGAAACGGATAACTGGTGCCAGAGCCATGGCCTAAAGTTAAATGCCAAAAAATGCATAGTCATACCCTTCGGGAAAAACAAGGTTACCCCTAGCTACCAAATAGGTGGCAATCCACTGAGTACAGAAGAAGTTATCAGGGACCTGGGGACCCAGGTTGATAGTAGTCTGTCATTCGACACCCATGTAGCTAAAGTAGTTAGGAAGACCTTCTACATTGCCCACCTTATCATGAAGGGATTCTCATCTAGATCAAGGGAGGTCATAGTCTCCCTATACTCATCACTCATCAGACCAATGATTGAGTACAATGCCCCATTCGAATGTATCTGACCCGACACTTGCAGCAGCTGGAGAGGCCACAAAGTTCCTCACCAAAAGGATAAAGGGTCTCAAACATCTGTCCTATGCTGCCCGACTGAAAGAACTCCAGCTCTATTCAGTCGCTACGCTTGCTCAGAGGTGACCTTTGCCTAACATACAAGGCCATGTCAAACCCAGATTTGATGAATATGCTTCACCTCAAAAATCTAGATCCGTCAGAGCCACAAGGGCGGGAGACTTAAACCTCGACACGGCTATTAATAGGACGTGCTGGAGGGATAGATTCATCACCCAAAGACTCCCTATGCTGTGGAGTAAAATCCCGGTATATGTGAGGCAGAGCACCTCGCTGGCCTTGTTCAAGAGAAATCTTGACCAATGGATGGGAGATCGCAGATATACCCCAGGGATTACCTCAGTGTCACTGCTCAACAGAGGCACAGCAAAATAATGGGTATAGTTCCCCATACTAAAGGGGTGGCGTAAGCCACAAAACTATGGGCTAGGCTTGTAAATGCCCTCGGGCAGATAGCCTAGTATGAACCCATGAACCATGAACCCATAACCATAGTTCCTGCGTCTACTGTCTTGGCCCTCTCCATCTGCAAGAAGACTGTTCAATTTGTCGTTCTTTCAGTGGAAGGGTCATGACAGATAGGCGCAGGAAACTTATGGATAGGGTTCTTTTAAAACCTACCTTTCAAGAGGCTCTGGATGCTTCAGACCAGGCATCCAAATCCTCGAAGGAATCGAAGACTTCGGAGCCCAGGTCATCGGCTCCGAGCTCTTCAGTTAAAGTTCGATCACCGGTTCCACAGACTTCGGGGCCAAGTGTTCGACTGTTGTCAGTTTCCGAGCCTCGAGTCTTGGAACCGGTGACGGAGCTCCCTCCCCCGACACTGTTGAGGTCGGCTCCGTCTTCGATTCCTTCGACGCGCTCTTCCAGACCCCTTTCCGACACCGATGTAGACCGCGTGGTGCAGAAGTTAATGGAGAATACGGCCTTATCCAAACTCATCTCGGTCTCCTCTCAGTTGGTGTCGAGACTCGAAGGCCTTCCCTTATCTCCATCTGTTCCTCCTCCGAGACCTGTCCAGTCTTCGGAGCCGGAAGAGGCTGATCTGCTGATTGTGGAACCCTCGGTGCCAGAACCGTCCTTCTCTCGGTCGGCTCCGTTCACCTCGACTCCGTCGGATCCGGTACCGGAGTCTCGGAGCCGAAGATCCCATCCTTGGTTCTGGGACCGAGTGTCGGACCGATGTTTCGGTTCCGACTCTCCCTCTCGGGGACTCTGCTCGGATCGACTTGGCTCCGTCCTCGGGGTCGATGCCTTCGGTGCCTGTCTCGGGGATTCTTCCCATTTCCTCGGAAACGGGAGATACCTCGACTCGGGACCCGGGGGCCTTCGACCTCATGAGGAAGGTGTTGTCTACCCAGACAACCACATCAGCAGAAACAGTTTCTCCTCCCCATAAAGGACCGTTATCCTCCTCTGCACCCACGGCTACATCTAAGCGTCGAGCACCTGTGTCTCAGCCACCCCTGGAGGGTGCCCCCTCTTCCTCGGAGGCTTCTTCGGATGCTCCCCCCGAAGAAGTCCCTAGGAAAAGACTGTGTAAGAGGAGGCACTTAGATTCTCCACAAGAATCATTGACATCGCACACTGACTTGGATGAGTCAGAAGGGTCCCCAAAGTCACCCTCAGAGGATGTCTCTTTTTCTGACATCCTGGAGATCCTAAAGCAGAGAGGTGATTGGCAATCCCTCCCCCCTTCTGAGGATGAGTCAGTCTTGCTGAAGGCATTCGGTGCTCGCCCTTCCTCCTCCTGGGTCACTCCGCCCTTCGATGAATTGATGGAGCTGATTGCTCGAAGGGCGTGGGAGACGCCTGACACGGTGGAGCCAGTCCCTAGAAAGCCTAACAAGTATATTACTGCCCCTCAGGATAAGGCTTATCTAACGGAGTGCCAGTGGACGCTATGGTGGTGGCAGCGGCCACGAAAAAGGAGATGTCGGAATCTTCCTCATCTGTCCATCCACCTAACAAAGATTCTAGGACTATGGACAGGTACGGGAAGCGCATTTTTAGTTCAGCGGCTTTTTCTATGCGATCCCTGAACTATTTGACCCACTTCACACGGCTACAGAGGGATCTAATCAAAGAGTTGGGAGATACCCTCCAGGGTACTACAGATGCTGCTGTTTCAGAAAAAGTTACAGCACATCTCAATACCCTTACCTCCATTGTAAACTCGTCCATGAGGCTGATTTCATACGCAGCTGAAGGATCGAGTAGGGCAGCAGCTTCAGCGATTGCTCTTCGTAGACTATCCTGGATGCGCTTATGTTCATTTGTGGAAGCCTTCAAGTCTTCCTTTACTAACGCCCCATTTGATGGTGCCACTCTCTTTGGCCCCAAAGTAAAGGAGACCCTTACCCGGTGTGAGCAGGAGGGAAAGACTCTGTCTGCTGTCGGAGTCCGTTTTTCCACCCCATCCAGACCGTACCCCAAAGGGCAACGTGGTGGAAAAATGTGGTTTCGAAAACCCCAAGGATCTTTCCCAGGCACACAGGGTGATGCCCCCTCTAGAGGCAGAGGAGGGGGCAGAGGTGGAAGACGCCGCCCTGGTGGCAGAGTGGGTCCGCAAAACCAAGGTGACAGGGATACCCCCCCCCCCCTGGAAAACCTTTCCAGCACTCCTGAGAGGAGGCCCGACTGTCCTGCTCTGGAGGCAGTCGGGGGTCGCTTAGCTTTATACCCTCAGGCCTGGCAAAATCTTACATCAGACAACTGGGTAAAAAGCGTTGTTACCAGAGGCTACAGAATACCCTTCCTATTGCCCCCCATTCAGAAGAGAAGACTCCCAGATGTGCCGCCCCATCTGCAAGACCCGGCAGCTATAGAAATTTCAAAGCTGCTAGAGAAAAGAGTCATCCAACCAGTCCCAGCGGACCAAAGAGGATTCGGAACTTACTCAAGGTTCTTTTTAGTTCCAAAGAAGACAGGGGACTGGAGGCCGATTCTGGACCTAAGCAACCTCATTACCTTCGTCAAGAAAGAAAAGTTCCGAATGGTCACGCTTCAATCGATCCTTCCATTTTTACAGAAGGACGACTGGATGTGCTCAATAGATCTGAAGGACGCATACTACCACATCAAAATGGCCAGGCAGTCCAGGGATCAGTTGCGCTTCGGGCTGGGAGCCAGACACTTTCAGTTTCGAGCCCTGCCCTTTGGTCTGACCTCAGCCCCAGGGTTTTCACCAAATGCATGGCAGTGGTGGCGTCTCACCTGAGACGCCTGGGATTCCAGGTGTTTCCGTATCTGGACGACTGGCTCCTTTCTGCCACCACCCAGCGTCAACTGATTCAGGCCAGGGATTACACACTACAGCTTTGTGTTCACCTCGGAATTTCCGTAAATTTCGAAAAATCTTCACTACAGCCATCACAGCATATCTCATTCATAGGAGCAGAATTGGATACGCATCATTTAATTCTAAGGCTTCCTCCAGAAAGGATAGCCTCACTACAAAGCCACTTATCTCTTCTTCTGTCATCCAGAAAATCCCCAGCAAAACTGGTTCTGAAGGTTTTGGGTCTCATGGCAGCTTCCCTCATTGCGATACCATTGGGAAGACTGCACATGAGAGTTCTGCAATGGCTACTGTTTGCACAATGGTCGTTCCAACAACTACCTCTGACACACGAAATTCTGATCACAAACACATGCAAATCACACCTAGCCTGGTGGCTTCAAACTTGCAACCTTTCCAGCGGAAGACCATTTGTGCTACGCCGACAGCTACAGTGACCACGGACGCTTCCCTGATAGGGTGGGGGGCCATCTTTCAGGGACAGACAGTCCAAGGCGAATGGACCGATTTAGAGTACAATCTGCACATCAATGTTCTAGAGTTGAGGGCAGTGTTTCTAGCGTTGCAACACTTTGCTCCCCTTCTTCCTCTAGGGACTATTGCAGTTCAGACGGACAACATGTCCGTAGTCTGGTACATAAACAAGGGGGAACCAAGTCTTATCAGCTATGCAGAGAGGCCATGAGAATCTGGCAATGGGCGGAGTCCACGGGTCACTTTCTGATCGCAACGCATATCCCGGGGTCATCCAACGTCATAGCCGACAGGCTGAGCAGAGCAATCCTGTTGCCTCACGAGTGGTCCCTCAAACAGTCAGTTGCGAAAAAAAATTTTCGCAAGTGGGGCCAGCCTTCCTGCGATCTTTTTGCGTCTCCAATGAACTCCAAATGCAGGAGCTACTTTGCCCTATTACCCCCTCCAGGGGAAGTCCCCAGGGACGCGCTGGTTCACGATTGGCCCCCGGGTCTCCTGTACGCTTTTCCTCCCTTTCCCCTGATTGCAAAGTTTCTGCAGAAAGCCAACAACCTGCAAAGGACGATTATCCTCATTGCCCCATTCTGGCCTCGTCAAATTTGGTTTCCCTTTCTTCTGGCACATTGCATTCGGGGACCCTGGATCCTGGACCCGGAACCAGATCTACTGACCCACTCGTCAGGGGCTCCCCACCCCTCGCTCTTGTCACTCCATCTAGCAGCTTGGCTGCTCTGCTTCCCTACTTAGCCAGGTCTGATCTTCTCTCACCTGCAGTTCAGAATATACTAGTGGCTTCTCATAAAGCTTCCACTACAAAGACCTACACTAGTAAATGGAAGCGTTTTGTGTTCTGGGCAAATACACAGCATTTTGACCCTGTTATAGCTCCTTTAAACAAGATCTTGGAGTTTTTAACAGAATTGTTCCACCAAGGAGCTTCTCCAGCCACGTTAAGAGTGCAATTGGCTGCCATTTCCAACTTTCATGTGGAAGAATGTGGGGCACCTATTATGGCTCAGAGACTTTGTAAGGCCTTTTTAAAATGATCTTTCCATATTAGACCACCAGTTAGAACTCCTACATCACCTTGGAATCTGAACATTTTATTATCTAAATTGATGTTACCTCCATTTGAGCCAGCCTCCTCTTGTCCATTGAAGTATTTGTCGTGGAAGACCCTCTTTTTGGTAGCCATTACATCCGCTAGGCGAGTGTCTGAGCTTCAGGCTCTTTCCATTAAACACCCTTATCTGATCTTTCACTCTGACAGAGTATCTCTTCGCACTAACCCATCCTTTCTCCCCAAAGTTTGCTCTATTAATAACATTAATCAATCCATTGAACTGCCTACCTTTTTCAAAAATCACTCCAATAAGTTGGAGTATATGTTACACAAGTTGGATGTTCATAGACAACTTAGATTTTACTTGGATAGAACAAAGGATCACAGGAAATCTGATCAACTTTTTTGTAGCTTTTGCTGATAGCAGGAAAGGTGTAGCAGTTACTAAACGAACCCTTTCCAAATGGCTAACTGATTGCATTATATTCGTTTTATGATTCTTCAGAACAAACTTTACCTGTCAAACCCAAGGGGCATTCTACAAGATCAGTTTCTACATCCCTGGCTCATGCAGCTCGCTTACCATTAGACACTATTTGTGCAGCTGCCACTTGGTCTAAACCACATACATTCATTTCTCATTACAAGGTAGACAGGGTTTCTAGGGACAGGGCAACCTTTGGTTCCACTGTGCTCAAGAACGTTCTCCCGTGAGTTCCTCAGGAACATGGAGCTAGGGACGCTACCCAGGTGTAAGAACAAACGGCGAGATTGAACACTCTCACATTTAGAAGTTATGTCCTTACCATAACGTTCCATGTGGAGTGTTCATCTCGCCTTTGTTCTTACATTCCCACCCTCCCACTCTCAGGAAGAACGTACAGTTTGGTGCCTGGTTTGGTTATTCTGCTTCTGCATTTTGCAGTTGTGTATATGTATATATATATATATATATATATATATATATATATGTATAAGTGTTCTTGCAGTTTTTGTTTGGCATGAATGTGTTCTCTCTCTGACTTCTGGTTTGCTTGCAAACTAGATCTGAGGTAAAGGCAGAGGGGGATTGTGGGAGTTAGGTTGGTCTCGAGCTTCTTCTCGATGCAGAGCTTGCAAGCGGCCGACACGGAGCCGAGGATCGGCTCTGAACCCAGGTGTAAGAACAAAGGCGAGATGAACACTCCACATGGAACGTTATGGTAAGGACATAACTTCTAATTTGTTGCATTCAGCTGAACAAGTGGGAAAACATACTTTGCAATGTGGATTTGATTCATTGGAAGCTTCTTGTAGAGCAGCAGTGACGGGGTCTGCCATACGTAGGCATGCTTGGTTAAAAGAACAAACTTTACCTGATCATGTTAAAGCAAAGTTATTGGATGCACCTTTTAAGCAGGATGTTTTATTTGGTGTAAAAGCAGAAGTTTTAAAGAAAATGAAGGATAAGGCAAAGTTTATGCAGACAGTCAAGGATTTTTTACAGGTTTAACCCCCTCGTTTAAGCCGAAATTGGCCAACCAAAAACTGGTCCTTTCCAGCTTCTGCCAGACCACAGAGGGGCAGATACAGACGCCCAAGGGGTAGAGGCCAGCCACAAGGCTCTTACCATCCTCGACAATGGGGTGCCACAACCCAAAAAGGAGGAGAAGACAGGTCTCAAACTACCAGAAGACAAACACAATGACTTACCCCTCAGACTACCAAACAAAACCCTCTTGGCAGCTCCCTTGGGGGGGGGGGGGGAGACTAGCACTTTTTGCAGACATTTGGCACATCATCACAAAAGACAAATGGGTTCTTAATATTGTATCTCAAGGGTACAGATTCCCCTTTCACACTTTGCCAAGGATAAAAGGAATGCCAAACCTGCCACCAAATCAATGGGCAGAGGCTCAAAAGCAAATTTCAGCTCTCATGGACATGAGAGCCATTCAACAGGTTCCTACACAGGAGCAAGGACAAGGATTTTACCCAAGACTGTTTCTAGTTCCCTGAAAGGACAAAGCCTGGAGACCCATGCTGGACCTCTCAATTCTAAACACATATCTGGAAGTACCCAAATTCAAGATGCTAACACTACAGCAACATCTTCCCATGCTGGGCAAGAAGGCTTGGCTAGTAACGTTGGACCTCAAGGAGGCATACCTGCATGTCCCTATCAGACAAAATTGCAGAAGATACCTCCGATTTATTGCAGGTTCAACTCATTACCAATTTTCTGCACTGCCCTTTGGCTTATCTACTGTGCCCAGGGTCTTCACAAAATGCCTGGCACCAGTAATTGCATACTGCAGACAAACAGGGATTCAAATATATCCATACCTGGACGACTGCCTTATTCAAGCAGAAAGCAAGGACATTCTATTAAAGCATCTGGCGTTTGGCAAAAACCTACTAAGCTGCCTAGGGTACACAGTAAATGAAAAGAAGTCAAAACTAGTGCCCTCACAAGACATAATATTCCTGGGTGCCAGCTTAAATACAATGGCCCCAGATGGCTTATCTCACGCCAGACAAGCAAGGACAACTGACTCAGTACTTCAAAATGATGGCAACAAAGACCCAACTCCCTGCAAGAAAAATTCTGCAGGCCTCTGGATTCATTGCATCTTGCATACTACTAATACCATTTGCAAAACTGCATATGAGGAAATTACAATGGTATCTGAAAAGCATATGGACTCAACACAGCCACAGCTTGGAAACAATAATTCCACTCATTCCCTGCCTTCAACAGGAGTTTCTATGGTGGGCTCAGGCATGTCACCTCAACAAGGGTCAGCCTTTTACCTTACCCACAGCCAGGCAAACTATAACAACAGATGCATTGGATTATGCCTGGGGAGCACACATGGCAGGACAGTGTATTCAGGACAAATGGTCTGCAAACCAAAGGCATCTACATATCAATCAAAAAGAGATGCTAGCTGTACAAAATGCCCTAACAGCTTTCAAGGACCTCCTACATCCAGGGCAACTCCTAATAAAGACGGACAACACCACAGTGATGTGGTACATAAACAAGCAAGGGGGCACAGACTCCTACCCCCTATGCAGACAAGCAATGACCTTGTGAAACACAGCACTGACCTACCAAGTTCAACTACAAGCACAATTCCTGCCAGGAAAGAAAAACACACTGGCAGACTATCTAAGCAGAAACATCATAGATCCTCATGAGTGGAAACTAGATCCACAAGTATTCGCAGTGATAACTCAAAAATGGGGGAGCCCAGACATAGATCTGTTTGCTTCCCCCCAAAACTACCAACTATGGAAATTCTGCACAAGGACATACCACACACTAGCTTGGAAAGTGGACGCCCTCTCATTCAGTTGGAAAACATTGACAGTGTATGCCTTTCCTTCACTGCCTCTTCTGGCAAAGGTGCTGCTGAAAGTCAGATTAGAGAGGCCACAAATGATGCTCATTGCTCCGGACTGGCCACACCAACACTGGTATCCAATACTAAGGAACATGGCTCAAAACCCACCATGGATTTTACCTACAGTTCCTCACCTGCTCACTCAGCAAAACATTCAGATTCTACACAGCCAGCTCAAGACTTTAAATCTGGCTGCATGGCAAATTGCGTAAACAACCAGTCAACACTTCTCTCCAAAGCTGTGATGGACGTCATTCTGGAGGCCAGTAGGCCCAGCACCAGGAAAATCTATTCAGACAAATGGAAAAGATTCTGCGCCTGGAACCAGGCTAAAGGCCAAAATCCCCTTGTCCCAAATATTCCTCAGATTCTTCAATATTTAACTGAGATGTTGCACAAAGGACTTTCCTTCTCATCTGTTAAGATCCACGCCTTAGCTATTTCAGCTCAATACAACACGGATCCTCCTAAATTTTCACATCCATTACTAAGACAGTTCCTCAGAGGGGCTAAGAACATAAGACCGCCCCGGAGAGCACCAACACCAACTTGGGATCTCAACTTTGTTTTGGAAAATCTTACACTTCCGCCCTTTGAACCAGCTTTCACAGCTGATCTACAGTTCCTATCTTGGAAAACTGCCCTGCTGCTAGCAATAACTTCAGCACGAAGAGTCTCCGAACTACAGGCCCTAATGGCAGTGGAGCCTTTCATCATTTTTCATCAAGATAGTCTCTTTACGAACTAACCCTTCCTTTATGTCAAAGGTGGTATCCAGTGTGGCCCTAAACCAAACCATTCATTTGCCCACCTTTTATCCATACCCCCAGAGCAAAGGGGAAAGGCTCCTACACTCTTTGGACATTCACAGGCAATTACATTACTACTTGGATAAAACTAAGGCTTTCAGAAAATCTGACCAGCTCTTTGTATCCTATGCTGCAGGATCTCAAGGAAAAGCTATCTCAAAACAGACCATTTCAAAATGGATAGGGTATTGTATCTGTTTCTGCTACACACACCATGGGAAATCTGTGCCTTGTAATATCAGGCCCCATTCTACCAGGGCTACAGCATCATCAACAGCCCTCCTCAGAGGGGTACCAACCAAGGATATTTTGGAGGCTGCAACTTGGAGTTCAGTGCACACCTTCACCAAGCACTATCACTTACCTCTTTACTCTAAAACCAGAGCTGGCTTTGCCACTGCAGTTCTGCAGAGCCTACTAGCCTCTCCAAACCCTGTTTAGTTCCACCAACCATTCTTAGCTTTGGGATTCAACCCAAGTGTGATGACTGCAGCAGTGTAACACGCTGAACATAGTACAGTTTTGTACCTACCATAAATGTAGATGTTCGAGTGTTCACACTGCTGCAGTCCAGGTTACGCTCCCTCCATCCCCTCTGAACTAGCTGGACTTATCTATACCTTTCTATCCTATACAACCTCTGTGGTGTATTTTCTTGTGACTGAAGGTATTGTTTTATTTTTATATGTATATTTTTATATAGCAATATGTATTGCCTGCCTACCTGTTGGGGGCACCTGACATCTGGGGCAAGAAAAACTGAAGAAAATGGCTTCGGATGCATCTTGTATACCCCTGTCGCACTGACGTCAGGGAGGAGGCGACAGCAACTGACGCCGGACCAAGACTTTGGAACTCTGGCCGACTGCGGGACCGCCTGACGGCAGGATGACTCAAGTGTAATGACTGCAGCAGTGTTTACACTCTAACATCTACATTTATGGTAGGTACAAAACTGTACTTTCTAAGCCACCCTCTCATGGTAAGAACTCCCAATGACTGTCCTCCCCCACCCCCTCCCTCTGCCCACCTACACTTACCTCTAGGGGGAAAACTGTCCTTTAACGCAAGCACCTGGGCCACCATTACCAGCCACTGTTGGTCCTCAATAGTGTCCCAGGGATACAGACTTTCTTTCCACACTCTTAGGGGTAAGTGTAAGTGGGCAGAGGGAGGGGGTGGGGGAGGACAGTGGGCAGAGGTGAAAAAGAAAGCCCTTTCCCTGCTCTCTATGAGGGCAATAGAGCACGTTCCTGCAGAACAGATAGGCCAAGTTTTCTACTCCAGACTATTTCAGGTACCCAGAAATGGGGCACCCTGAAGTTTGACCTCTTTGCCTCCCACACCAACCATCAGCTCAGCAAGTTCTGCACCAGGGAACATCACTGCATGGAAATGTCAAAGAAATAGCAAAGGTTCCAAGCACGGCTTGGTTCAAAATATTTAATGGGTACAAGAAATACATAGGGTAAGCGCTTTCACGGACCAGAGCTCCGCTTCATCAGACCATAATAAAGAATATCAGCAGTTACTCGACATTTAAATCGGTTTCATCCAGTACAAATCAAGTTTGAGAGTGATGTAATAATTGGCATTAATTAATACAAATGTACAAAAAAAAAATATATATATATAAAACTTGTTACTGATATGCTTGGACTGATAGACGAGAATAAATATAACCATCTCATTCATAAAAAAGCATGCTTACATATTTGGTTAAAAATTCAAACATCTTCAAAAAACCTTAATAAAAAGTGTTTGACTACAAAACATCTGATTCAACTTATTTAAAACCTACTAATGCTTCAATGGTCCTGCTCTTAAAAATGGTTTAAGCGAAACTCTGCTGTTTAACCCAGGATACCTGTCAGCTTGTAGTTTTAGTATCCACTTCTGCTGAACAGATTCAGTTCTATTGTTGAGGTCTCCCATTCTAACATTGACATGTAAAGTTTCTACAACAAAAAACTTAAACCTATGTTCACAGCCTTCCTTCATAACATGCATAGCTAGGGCATTAGCCTCTTTTAGAGTTCTTGATGTCACGAAGATGCTCTAAAATCCTATCTTTGAAGGGTCTGTTCGTTTTGCCAATATAGTATGCGTAGCATGTCATACAAAAGGTAAAATACACTAGATTCTTGGTATGGCCGTCAGCATAAAAATCAATATTAATAACAAAGCCTAGTTGTGGGTGTGTAAAATTACCTCCTGAATAGATATACGCACAAGCTGTACATCATCTACATGTGAACGTGCCCACTCTTTCCGACTGCACATGAGTGTTATGTTTCAGGGGTCTATAACATAGTTGTTTCTTCAAAGATCTATTATTTCTAAACATAAAATCTGGTTTATTATTGATAACTCCTCGTAACTTGGGTACTGTTAATAAAATTTCCCAATTTGTCTTAATGACATCACATACCATATTAATATTGCTGGCAAATGTCAAAGGCATTCTCAGTTTAGTGCCAGCAGTATTATTTGTGGATCCATCAGATTAGAAGTCTGACCAACCTCTGTCCTAGAGTCAGTGCTAAAGAATGGTCTACACCTACCCATCCTCTCCTTCCAGGCTTCAGAAATCTGTGTCTCAATGGTGTCACACTTGTAACCCCTACTCAAGAACTCTTCCTTCAATGAAGCTAGGGCAATGTTCAAGTCAGTTTCTTTATTGTGAAGATGCATAATGTGATAAACTTGCCCCTTAAGGACATTCAATTTTGTATGATTCAGATGCATACTGTTGTGCAGGAAAAACAGTATCCTGCACAACAACAAGGCTGCGAACATAGGTTTAAGATTTTTGTTGTAGAAACTTTTACATGTCAGTGTTAGAGGGGGAGACCTCAACAATAGAACTGAATCTGTTGAGCAGAAGTGGATACTAAAACTACAAGCTGACAGGTATCCTGGTTTAAACAGCAGAGTTTCGCTTAAACCATTTTTAAGAGCTAGACCATTGAAGCATTGGTAGGTTTTAAATAAGTTAAATCAGATGTTTTGTAGTCGATACACTTTTTATTAAGGTTTTTTATTAGGATGTTTGAGTTTTTAACCAAATATGTAAGCATGCTTTTTTATGAATGAGATGGTTATATTTATTCTTGTCTATCAGTCCAATCCTTTCAGTAACTACAAGATGTATATATATATATATATATATATATATATATATATATATATATATATATATATATATATAATTTTTTTTTTGTACATTTGTATTAATTAATGCCAATTATTACATCACACTCAAACTTGATTTGTATTGGATGAAATAGATTTAAATGTTGAGTAACTGCTGACGTGCTTTATTATGGTCGGATGAAGCAGAGCTTTGTTCCGTGAAAGTGCTTACTGTGTGTATTTTTATACCCGTTAAATATTTTGAACTAAGCCGTGCTTGGAACCTTTGCTGTTTCTTTGACATTTACTACATTTTCACAGTTGGTTCCTGTGTCGAAAGTGAGGTTTGTTTGCAGTAACATCACAGCATGGCTTGGAAAGTGGATGCCCTATCCTTCTCCTGGGTCAGTCTGTCGGTCTGTGTATTTCCTCCTGTACCTCTCATCACCAGGGTACTGCTGAAAATAAGGGAGGAAAAACCAAGGACAATTCTTATTGCACCAGACTGACCTCACCAGCACTGGTACCCACTGCTGCGCAGCCTGTCCCCACTGCCACCATGGCATCTCACTCAGACCCCCAACCCTCCTGACCCGGAGGGAAGGAGAATTCATGCATCCCCAATTGCAGACCCTCAATTTGGCAGCTTGGCTTTATTCCCTGACCATTGATCAATTTTCCAACCTCAGTAAACAAGTTCTAGATGCTGTACATGAAGCCAGATGTTCAAGCACTAGAAAGTCTTTTGCTAACAAATGGAAAAGGTTCTGCACCTAGATTCAGGCTAAGGGAGCCGATACGGCACAGCCCTTCCTATCTCTCATCCTGGATTACCTAGCTGACCTGCTACACAGTGGTTTCTCCTTTTCCTCTATTAAAATTCATGCCTCTGCTATCTCTGCTCATTTCCACACTGAGCAGCCCCTTTTCTCACATCCTCTGATCAAACAGTTCCAAAGAGGGGCTAGCAACTTTAAGCCACCCAGAAAGAGCATCCACCCCAGCTTGGGACCTTAACTTTATGTTGCAAAATCTCACCCTGCCACCCTTTGAACCAGCCTTTTCAGCAGAGCTAAAAGTTCTCTCCTTGAAGACCGTTTTTCTTCTGGCCACCACTTTGGCCAGAAGAGTCTCCAAGCAGCAAACACTCGTGGCTGTGGACTCCATCATCATCCATGCCGACAGCGTTTCCCTCAGGACTTAACCCATCCTTTATGCCCAAAGTGGTGTCCAGTGTGACTTTCAACCAATCCATTCATTTGCCCACCTTTTTCCCTAACCCATAAAACAAGGGGGAAAGGATCCTGCAACTCTCTAGATATGCACCAGACAGCTCAGAGTCTATCTAGACAGGACTAAACCCTTCAGAAAGTCTGATCAATTACCTGTTAGCTTTGCTGCAGGGGCAGAGGGCAAAGCCATCTCCGAACAAACAATTTCCAAATAGATAACACACTGCATCCATTTCTGTTATAAGCAACGTGGAAAACCTCCCCCTAAGGGCGGGCAGGACTCACTCGATCAGAGCAGCCTCCACCTCTGCAGCTTTCCTCAGAGGAGTCCCCACCAGGGACATCCTGGAGGCTGCCACCTGGACATCTGTTCACACTTTCACCAAGCATTACCACCTAGCTTCCTTCACCAAATCCAGGGCAGGCTTTGCCACTGCAGTCTTAAAGGGCATCCTAGCCAACCCCTAGTCTCCTTGACTGCTTCCACCCTTTTCCTCAGCTTTGGGAATCAACCCAAATGTGATGACTGCAACAGTGAAACACGAAGAATATAATACAGTTGTGTACATTTACCATAAATGTAGATTTTCAAGTGTATTCATTGTTCCAGTCCTGGTTTCTCTCCCTCCGTCCCCCTCTTCTTTCTCTCTCTTTCTCCTTGCTAGGAACATTTTGGTATTTACTTTATACTGGTGAGGTTCTTCCACCATAACCTGGCTCCCACTTGAGGGCTCCTGACATTTAGGGCAAGAAACACTGATGTAATGGCGTCGGCTGCCTTACTTTATACTACTGACAAGCCGACGTCAGTCCTGAAGTGACAGCAACCGATGCAGAATTACTAAGCCTCTGGTATTCGGGCTGACCAAGGGCTACCCTGGCAGGGATAACCCAAATGTGATAACTACAACAGTGAATACATTCGAACATCTACATTTATAAGTGTACACTATACTTTCTGATGCCCTTCCAGGATCGTATTCTTTGAGTGCAGGCTTCAGACTAGTCCCATGTTGACTTATCTTCCTGTTCACAAGGCTTTGTCTCTGAAATCCTTCTTCTAATCTCTCCTTTCTCTGTCTTTTCTTACAGCCAGGGAATTTCTTGGTGTTCTGGGGTTTGTGGCCTGTACTGTTCCCCATGCTTCCTCTTGCCAATCTCCATATGAGACGGCTACAATGGTTCTTCAAGTCAGTGTGGCTTCAGCATTGCCACCCCTTTGAGTCCCCGGTTCCTTTACTACTGTGTCTCATACTCGAGCTTCAGTGGGTGGATTCAACAACTTTCTCTCAATTCGGGGCTTCCCTTTCAGGCTCCATTTCTTTCTCGGGAACTGTTTACAGACATCATAGAGTTGGGGTGGGGGGCTTCTTGTGGCCCTGTAAAGGTCCAGGGTCTCTGGCCACCTCATCAAAGATCAGATCAGATTTTATCATCGTAAAACAGGTTAGTGCTCTGCTTTTAGTTCTGCCAGCTTTTCATTGACTTTTCCTCCCTAGTCCCCTCAAAGTCACCCCAGACAAAACCAGTGTGATGTAGTACATTAAGAAGCAGGGGGTTAAGCGGTCCTATTTCCTTTGTAGATGAGCACTTCAGGCATGGAATCTAGCTATCTGGTATCAAGTGACTCTTGCGGTGGTTTACGATGTTCTTCATCTCACATTGCTGCAGTCCTGACACTTGGGTAGTCCGCTGTCCACGGTCGGCCCGAATATCAAAGTATAAGGCTGACGTCGGTCATGGCGCATTTAACTGACGTCAGGACGTCAGGGTACAAATGCGCATGACCGGCGTCATATCCTCAGTCTTTTTTGCCGCATGGTCCGATGCAGAAGCAGCATTGCAAGTGCCGGTTGGCGTTCTGAGATTTTTCTATTTAGAAGTTTCAGACCGAGTTCAAAGTTGGCTAAGTACCCCGTTGGGGAATATTTTTGTTTTTTCTTGCCTCAGTCATTTACCGGATGTCAGAAAAAGTTAATAATTGCGCCTCTTGTGGGTATCAGATACCGCATAGAGATTATCATACTTTGTGTATTCCTTGCTTAGGGCCTGAGCACGACGTTGTTGGCTGTCGCTCTTGTGCTAGATTTAATAAACGCACTATAAAGAGAAGGTTGGATTGTGCTAGGTTAGTCTTTGGGAAGCGGTGCAATTATAAAATGCCGTCGGATGCTCCGGCGCCGCCTCAAGAAGCGCAAGGACAAGACAGTTAAGCCTCGGCTAGAAGAACCGTCTGTACCGGACGCTGGTTCTTTGGAGGTGTCGGTGGAGCCGGCGGCTCCACCGGAGATTTCTTTGTGTTCACAGAGTGAAACTTTATTATTGCAAGATGTGGCCTCTCAAGAGGCAAGTCAGGCCGAGGGGGCTTCTCAGGTTACTATACTCCCCTCCCTTCCTAAGGTGGTTAGGCCCTCTCCTTCTGTTACTAAGGCTTCTCCCAGGGGCAGGCCAGGTTTAGCTTCAGTTGGTATTACCCCTAGCTCTTCAGGTACTATGCCCAAGAAGCATATGCTTAAAATGGCAGAAGATTTGATTACTTTGATTAGGGGTTCTATGCCCCCTCCTGTTAAGAAACCTAGGGTAGAGCCTGAGCTGGGGGGTTTTGAGCAAGCTTCCGATGTCTCAGAGTCTTCGGCTGAAGACTTGCAGGAGTACTCTACTTATTCTGATTCTGATGTGGATGATTCTACTCCTTCTGCTACTCCTCCTGAGGATTTTTCTTTTTCAGAAACTCTTCATTCCATGAGGGAGCATTTTAAGTGGGAGGGTCAGGACTTCTCTGATTCCAGGAAACGGCTTAGGGAATTTCTGTTTTTACCCCAGCATAGGCCTTTGGCTATACCTCCTGTTTTGGATGTAGTGGAAGATGTTTTTACTGAGGCTTCTCTTAATCCTGATTCTTTGCCTCCTGCTCCTGTTAAACCGGATAGATATTACAGGGTGCCTGAAGTTCATAAGTATCTTTTTAAGAGTCCTAGGGCAGACCCAGAAACCGTTAGCCAGGGGCCTAAGGGTGTTAAGGCTTCTGTTGTTAAGAATCCGGTTCCTACAGACAAGGAGGCTAGGGCCTTGGATAGATGGGGAAAGAAAGTTTATACTTCTTCCACTCTTGCTATGAGGGCTCTGAATTGCCAGTTTCACATGTTGAAATACCAAAACTATCTCCTTTCACAAATGAAGTCTAAGGTTGATGCTCTGGCAGTAGGTATTGATTGTAAAGAGTTGCAAGATTTAGTGCATGTTTCTGAACAGGTGGGTAAGCATTCTTTGCAATGTGGTTTTGATGCTGTACAGGCCTCGTCTAGGGTGGCTGCCACTGGGACTGTTCTTCGCAGGCACGCCTGGCTGAGGGATCAGAATTTGTCTGAACATGTTAAAACAAGGATTTTAGATGCTCCTTTACAATCTGACGTGTTGTTTGGTCCTCCTGTTGAGACAGTCTTGAAGAAAATGGAAGACAAGGCTGTCTATGCAGACTGTTAAAGATTTTTTGCAGGTCCAGCCTCCAAAGTTTAGTAGAAATTGGCCTACTAAGGGGTGGACGTATCCTTCTTATGATCCCCATTCTAGGGGTAGATCTAGACGTGGTAAGGGCAGAGCTCAGGGCTCTTTCAGGCCTAGGACAGGGAGTTCTCCTGCACAGGCTTCGGGTGAGGGCAGGGGTCAGTCCTTTCGTAAGCAGACCCAATGACCTACCTTTTCAGCTGCCAGAACCTGCTCGTCTGGCAGCACCTTTGGGAGGAAGGTTGGCACTTTTCAGAGAAAATTGGAGTTTAATTACCCAGGACAGATGGGTATTGGATATCATACACCACGGCTACAGGTTTTATTTCCATACCTTGCCTCCTTTCAAAGGCATGCCAGACGTTCCTCCTCAACAAAGAATAGAGGCTCACAAACAAGTTTCTCTGTTGCTCCAACTAGGGGCCATACAGCCGGTCCCTCTGCCAGAAGTGGGCCTAGGATTTTATTCTCGCCTGTTCCTAGTACCAAAGAAGGGGAACACGTGGAGACCAATTTTGGATTTATCTATCCTCAACACTTATCTGGACATTCCCAAGTTCAAAATGTTGACGTTGCAGCAGCTTTTACCTCTGCTGGGCAAAGATCATTGGATGGTAACTTTAGATCTCAAGGAGGCTTACCTTCATGTTCCTATCAGACTCCGTTGCAGAAAGTATCTGCGTTTTCGAGCTGGGACTTCTCACTATCAGTTCTCTGCATTGCCCTTTGGCTTATCTACTGCGCCCAGAGTGTTTACGAAAGTTCTGGCTCCAGTGATAGCTTTCTTCAGACTAAAAGGAATACAGATCTATCCTTATTTGGACGACTGCCTGATTCTGGCTCAAGGAAGGGAAGAGCTTCTTCATCATTTGGAATATGTGATAGCAGTGCTAAGATGCCTAGGGTATTCTGTGAACGAAATAAAGTCCAGTCTAGTACCCTCTCAAGACATGTGCTTTCTGGGTGTGAGACTGAATACAGCAGCCCAGATGGCCTTTTTAACCCCGGACAAACAAAAGAGTCTATCCCTTTACTTCCATCAACTATCTCATCAGTCCGGGCTGACTGCAAGGACAGTCCTTCAAGCCTTAGGGTTCATGGCATCTTGTATTCTGGTGCTTCCCAATGCCAAACTGCATATGAGGAAGCTACAATGGTATCTAAAAATGTATGGACACAGCACTGCCAGGATCTGGACACTGTCATTCAAATAATACCTTGCATTCAGAAGGAATTTTTGTGGTGGGCTCAGGAATGTCACCTAAACAAGGGACTCTCTGTGACCCGGCCAGAGGCGAGTCAGATTTTAACGACAGATGCCTCGGACAAAGCTTGGGGAGCTCATCTAAATGGAAAGTGGATACAAAACAAGTGGCCTGTCAGACTACAACATCTACATATCAACATGAAGGAGATGTTAGCAGTCCAGTTTGCATTAATAGCTTTCAAGGAATTCCTTCTTCCAGGACAGGTGTTGATTCTAACAGACAACACAACTGTCATGTGGTACATCAACAAGCAAGGGGAACGATTCTTATCCTCTATGCAGGCAAGCAATGATTTTGTGGGAGACTGCTCTCAGTTTACAGCTCAATCTTCAGGCAAGGTTTCTGCCGGGAGCACAGAACTCCTTAGCAGATGTGTTGAGCAGACGGATTATGGATCCCCACGAGTGGAAATTGGATCCTCATGTATTTCAGAAATTGACAGTGTCATGGGGAACTCCAGACATAGATCTGTTCGCTTCTCCACTGAGCCATCAGCTGCCAAAGTTTTGCACAAAAAGGTTTCATCCCACAGCTTGGAGAGTGGATGCTCTTTCTTTCAATTGGAGCAATCTTCATGTGTATGCCTTTCCACCTCTGCCTCTCCTCCCAAAGGTACTTCTGAAGGTCAGACAGGACAAGCCAAGGATGATTTTAATAGCTCCAGATTGGCCTCGACAGCACTGGTACCCATTACTAAGAAGTCTAGTACGGAAGCCTCCATGGCCTTTGCCTTCGATTTCACACCTGTTGTCGCAGGTGGACAGCCATTTGCTCAATGTCAAGCTTCACTCTCTGCACCTAACGGTCTGGCATATTCTGTTTTGAACCATAATGGGCCTCCACTTCCTCAGCAAGTTTTGAATGTTATTTTGGAAGCTAGAAGGCCTAGTACAAGGAAAGTGTACGCTGATAAATGGAAGAGATTTTTATTTTGGAGTGCAGCAAAAGATTTTGATGTTTCTGAGCCTAATTTGTGTGTGGCTCTTCAATATCTTACTGAGTTACTAGACAAAGGTTTGTCTTTCTCTTCTATTAAAGTTCATGCTGCAGCAATTTCAGCTCACTATGATTGCGACCCGCCATTGTTTTCTCATCCTTTGTTCAAGCAATTTCTTAGAGGGGCAAAGAATATAAGACCCCCAAGAAGAGCTCCTACTCCTGCTTGGGATCTCAATTTTGTGTTGGAGAAACTCACTCTACAACCTTTTGAGCCTGCAGCTACTGCTGAGTTGAAATATTTATCATGGAAAACTGCTTTTTTGTTGGCCATTACCTCTGCAAGACGGGTTTCTGAATTACAGGCCCTTATGGCAGTTGAGCCTTTCTTGATTTTCCATAAGGATAGGGTATCATTACGTACTAATCCTTCCTTTATGCCTAAGGTGGTTTCTAGTGTGGCTCTAAACCAGACTATTCATTTGCCTACTTTTATGCAAATCCCCAAAATAAGGGGGAAAAGATTTTGCACGCTTTGGATGTACACAGGCAGTTGCGTTATTATTTGGACAGAACTAAAGGGTTCAGGCAGTCTCAGCAGTTGTTTGTTTCTTTTGCTTTGAGTTCTCAGGGCAAGCCTGTGTCAAAACAAACTATTTCTAAGTGGATTGGGTTTTGCATTGCTTTCTGTTATTCCCATCATGGCAAGGAGGTTCCAGCTGGGATTAGGCCTCATTCCACTAGGGCTACTGCCACTTCAACAGCTTTTGAGGGGAGTGGCAACCAAGGATATTTTGGAGGCAGCTACTTGGAGTTCTGTGCATACTTTCTCTAAGCATTATCACCTGCCACTTTACTCTAAGTCCAGGGCTGGTTTTGCCACTGCGGTTTTGCAGGGCATTTTGGCAGCTCCTGCTTCCTTATAGTTAGCCATCCTCCCTTACCTCTGCTTTGGGATTCTACCCAAGTGTCAGGACTGCAGCAATGTGAGATGAAGAACATAGTACAGTTTTGTACCTACCATAAATGTAGATGTTCAAGATCCACATTGCTGCAGTCCCATTTACCCTCCCTCCTTCCCCTCTGTAGTTGGAGGTGGTTGTGTGGGTTGGGTTGTACATATTGTATATATTGTATATGTATTATACATATAGTTAGTGCAAGGGTGGTTGGTTATTTGTTTGCTGTCTTTTGGTTTTGACCTTTGTTTTTAAGGTCTTCTGACATCTGGGGCAAGAAAAGACTGAGGATATGACGCCGGTCATGCGCATTTGTACCCTGACGTCCTGACGTCAGTTAAATGTGCCATGACCGACGTCAGCCTTATACTTTGATATTCGGGCCGACCGTGGACAGCGGACTACCCAAGTGTCAGGACTGCAGCAATGTGGATCTTCGAACATCTACATTTATGGTAGGTACAAAACTGTACTTTCCTCCATAGCACAGTCTAGTGGCACACTCAATGAACAGATCCAGAACACAGGCTCACAAATGGATGCTTCACAGAGATACGTTTCTGGACATAATCCATTGGTGGGGTATTCCTCAAATAGATATTTTTTGCCTTCCTTCTGAGCAGACAATTTCCTCTGTTCTATTCAAGTGTACCAAGTCCTCTGACTTGGAAAGTGAGCACCCTGTGTTTTCTTTGGAAAGGAAGGTCTGCACAGATTCTGGCAGCACTCTTCCAAAAATCTTGCTGGTAACTCCCTTATGGCTCAGGCAGCATTGGTTACCTCACCTTTATCACTTGGGAAGGAGTAGTCACCAGGTTCATAGGCGTGCACTAGGCTAATGGCCCTGGAGCCTTTACAAGCCTAACCCATAGAAGTGCCCTGGCATTGTGCTGCCTGATGTTAGTTGCCATTGCCTCTTTCAAGTAGAACCACTGGAGTGATCTCCTGGGTAAACTTTCTATTTCCCATCCACTCATCAAGATTTCTCTTGAAGAGGGCCAGTGAGGTACTCTGCTTGACATGTATGGAACTCTATTCCAGAGCATGGGCAGTCTTTGGGTGAGGAACCCGTCCCTCCAGCATGTTCTGTTGATTGTGGTAATGAGGTTGACGTCTCTGGGGCATGTGGTGTGGAGGGATTGTGATTTCTTTAGATGTAGCATTTCTAACGGAGCTGGGTCAGACATGGCTTTGTAGGTCAAGCCGAGATTGCCTCTTAGTAGACGATATGAGACCAAGAATAGCTTGAGTTTTTTGAGTCTGTACATGTAGGAAATGTGTTTAAGGCCCTGGATCCTTTTTGTGAGGTACTTTTGTGGCCTTTCCAGCTGTTGCATGTGTCTAGTCAGGTACATGCCAAATAGGGCATTATATTCGATGATTGGCCTAATGAGGGACGAGTAGAGAGAGATGATGACCTCTTTCTTCCTGGGTGCAAAACCCTTGGTAATGAGATGTGCCACATAAAAGGACTTTCTGTTCACAGTGGCAATGTGGTGGTCGATGGAGAGCTTGCTGTCCCTCTTTGTCCCCAGATCTCTTGTAATGCCTTCGGTGTTCAATGGGCTCCCATCGATGTGGAAATTGGTGGAAACTGAGTTTTTCCCAAAGGGGATGATGACGCATAGGTAGGATGCTGCTCAGGGCTAGAGTCATACCTACCTGGGCCACATAATCCGAGAGTTCCTCCATGTATCTTTTCACCAGGGAGGTGCATCTCAGGTCATTCACACCCACATGGACAGTGCCATAGTCATACTTGTACTTGTTGTGGAGTGACTTGAGTGCGTGTATTGTCTGTCGGATTCTGTCACCTGATAGCCAGCTGACTGTTACCTTCTTATTCAGCCTAGTGAGTGGGACATCAGTGTGTCTCGCTATTGAGTCATTTATGATTAGTCTATTGGGCAAGCTGTTTTACCTTAGGGGCTTAAGTTGAGGGGCGCACTGTGTAGGTGAGCTATGTGTCTTGTGGTTTGTGCTGTGCTGTGGTGGTCGAGTGCGTTTCTGTGTTGGAGGTCTCTGCTGTTTGGTTAAATTTCTGTTGAGAGCCTTTGCGAAGGTGGGTGTGCGGTTTGTGTTTTTATGTGAGAGCTGTGATGTTGGGTGTTCTGGAGGGCTATGTGTTGCATGTGGTGTGGTGCAGGTGTTGGCCTTTTCCTCTTGACCAGCTATTCCAGGCTTTGCTTGAGAGTGCATGCCTTGCAATTTGAATGTACAAGTGCATCTCTCACAAGTCAGTGTTGGGAGGTAAGAGGAAAGGGTTGGCTGTGTACATGAGGCAGTTGCTACACTGCCTCAGAATGCCCAAGTTCACCAGGTTAATAGGAGAGAGCACAGGGAACTGACCATTAGACATGCCAGGAGGTATGGTCATTATTACTAAATACTGGAGCTGTTTCCTTATATATTCTTTTACAGGAAAATTGTCACTCAACGTGTCTGAGTCTGTACAGAGCACTGCCAAACACTTGAAGGGAAGCTAATACGTAGACCCTGAAAATTTAAGGACTTGGTATTTAGACAGTTATTCTGAAGTTAGAAAGAAAGCAAGCAGTACTTACTAAAAAATAAAGAATTAGCTTGTCAAGAATGATGAAAAGAGGGGAGTCACTTGAATGGCTACTGCCTGGCTACTACTAATGCTGGTGTCGGCACAGCTTCACTCTGTTTGGATACAATACTCCTTTGGTTCTTCTCTCATCAGAAGCAAAATGTTACCACCGATCCCAAGAAGAGAAGCAGGCCACGGTTTGTTTGGTGATCCACAATCTTGTCCCAGATGATGCAAGGGTCTGCAGGCATATGCAGCCTTTTTCTGGTAGATGCCTTGAATAGCAACCAGACCAATCAGGTACATTAAGCACAGACGCTCACTCTCCAACCAGAAAGAGTCCGGAATCAGTGCACTCTGCTCCTACTCTCACCAGGATCAAAGCTGTCGCCTATAGCGCAGTTATTAAGCTTTCTGGTGATCAGCAGTCTCCAGGAAATAATATAACTGCACTCCTTCTCTCACCAGGAGAACGCAGAAGCACTAATCCCAAAATGACTACTGAGAGGCAGAATGTGGGCTCTACAATAACTGGTGGTCATGCAGTAGATGCTTAATGGTAAGATGAAAAAAATGGTTTATCCTAAACACTGCAATGTGCACTAGAGGAATTAGATGTGAAAGTGGGTAACGTAAGTTTTACCTGTTTAATAAGTTTTAGTGGAGAGTTACTATTTTTAAAACAGCAAGGTAGATTGAAGGGTGGGTGGTCACTTTTGTATTCTTGTACTATATAATACAGTAGAATGGCCAGTATAAATTTAAATAGTTGAAGGGGAGTGTTTTCACAAAATGATAATTTTGTGCGTACTCACACGAGCCAGTAAAAGCAGAAAGGAAATGAGATATATGGTAAAATTAACATAAGGGGCAAACAACTAGAAAGGCAGTGTTAAGAACACAACAGTAAGCAGCTGGGAGGGTGGGAAAATTTTGTCTGACTTGCAAGACACAGAACTGTGGTCTCTTCAAGTTTTAATATGCAGTTAAAAGCAGAATACAAGTAAAACACAGTGTAAAGAAAACAAATCACATTATATAAAATAGAAAAAGGCAATAAAGTAATACAAAATACATCAAATAAAAAGCAAACTAAACTTTCCCTCACAGCAAACTTTAGCAGAGTCTGGGTTAGCCTTTCCAGTAAAGCTCTGAAATGTTTTATTTTACTCCTTAAATAGAAGGTTTAGTTCCTAGTTCCACCCCTCAGTTCACAGGGTGCATCTTCTCACCCAAGACAGAGAGTTCTCTTATCCTCCCTCACTTGTTCACTCTTCAAATGACACTGGACGATAGGGTTTTTTATTCCTTTTTAGGCATCTCATTTCTGAGGATGTGCTGTTGGTTCTGCAGGAAGCCAGGAAATCATACATGTCCATATGAAAAGATTTTCTATCTGGTGCCTCTCTCGCCATTAGGATCTGCTGTCAGTGTGGGTTCCTCTTGATGTCCTTTTATTCCTATGTTGCCGTATTCTTAGTGTGGGATTCCACGTCTCAAGCGACCCGAACATTGTCTCTTATACAAAAGCTTAAGCCTGGTTGCTGTAGATGCGTGGGATGTCACACGTAGGGCCGTAAACCAGGGGCCTAAAATGTCTTTCTTGCCGTGCGGTGCCCGAAGCCGAAGCAGTTTGCAAGTGCCGGTCGGCCGACTCCTGAAATTTTCCATTTTCGAGTTTCAGAACCGAAGTCTTCAAAAAAAAAAAAGACAAGTACCCCCCGTTGGGGATCTTTTTTCTTGCTCCAGCCGATGTCAGTAAAAGTTAACAATTGCCTTACCTGTGGAAAGCAAATACCTCATAAAGATTTTAATTCGTACTGCATTCCTTGCTTAGTCCCAGACGACGGCATCCCTCGCTTTCAGTTTTGTGCCTTGTTCAACCCCCGAACTATTCGTCGTCGAGCTATCTGCTACTTTAGCCATTAGGGCTTTAAATTGCCAGTTTCATATGTTAAAGTGCCAGCAGCATATTATGAGACTACTTAAACAGAAAATGATGTTAATTCCTGACTGTGCTGAACATAAAAGAATTACAGGATTTAATGCATTCTGCAGAACCAAGTTGGTAAACCTACTTTGCAGCAAATTATTTTGGTACTTGGTATAACTACCCAGAAATGGCTTCATTAAGCCATCCAACTACCAATCTTCCAAAAAAGTAAAGATAAAGAGCCCACATAGGTCCAAAACTGCCGACGACGCTTCCGTTAAGCTAGTCGCCAGTCCACCGGTACTTAGTGAGGCGCTTTCGCAGCCCCTGATACCCACTACTTCAAATTTGCAGGCCTCTACTGAGACCCATTTGGAGTCCGGTATGCCACGAGATGCTTCTTTGACTATGGAACCTGCAGATGTCTCTACCATGGATGGGTCAGGAGCCGCTGTGCAGGCACCGGCTTCTGAGGGTGTATTCAGACTTAGACTTGCATTTTAAACCTACGCCATCTTCTTCATCCAGGCCTAAAACTCGATCCACGCCTAGAAAACCAATGTCCAAATTGCATGCTCAGGCTCATATGCCTAAAAAACAAATGCTTAGAATGGTCGAAGACCTTATTACCTTAATTAGGGGAAGCCAGCCTTCTCCTTCTAAGAGACCTAGAACTGATTTTCCTTCTGATTCTTTTGATCAGGAATCTGATCATCTGAAGTAGTTAACTTCATTTGTCAGCACCTTTGGGAATAGGATCCGACCTCGGATCCGAGCCGGCAATCTTTCATAGCTTAGATCCGAGCTCCTAGCTCCTCCCCTTCACCCATAATCCCCTGCCATCCCTGACTGACCTCAGATCTAGTTTGCCACGCTTCTTGTCAGCAGCTAGATTCTTGAGCTCCTGGTATCGCAGGGTTTTGTAAGAGGAATTTCTCATTTTTTGTTATCCCCCTTAAGTGTGTGTGAGCGTTGAGTGCTCAGGTTCCTTTTTTGGTGTAAAACTTCCTAGTTTAAACCCTTTAGTTAAACTTTCCCTCCCTCCCCTTCGCTGGTCGTTAGTTTTTGTGTGTTTGGGGCCTAACGAGTGGGTTTTCTTTAGGATGTCTGAGGCCCCAAAACCCATCTTTTCTAAGTGCACCAAGTGTGGCCATAAGCTCTCCCCAGCGGATGGCCACACTCTGTGTGTACGGTGCCTTGGGGTTGAACACCTTTCCTCTGGGTGTTCTATCTGCGTGGCGTTCAACCCCAGGGCACTGAAGGACCGGAGGTCGAAGTTAATCCTAGCGGGACTTTTGCCCCCGGATTTGGCTTCGGCCTCCGGTGCTTCTGTGGTTTCCTCCCCGGCGGGCACTCCTGCCTCTCTCCTTCCAGTCAGGACTCAAACTCCCATTGCAGCGCCGGAGGAGAGGGAGGCCTGGAAAGAGAAAAGGAGGGAGAAGCACCACAAGCGGCGGGCCGAGGCCTCCACTTCGGCCCCCCTGGCTAAGTGGTCTTCTCCCTGCAGGGCTTCTAGGTCTCCTCCTTCTTGGCTCCGGTCTCCGTGCTTCTCACCGGACCTCGAGGAGGAGGAGACCCGATCTCCATCGAGGTCATCGAGGCGGCACTCCAGGCCAGCCTCGGTGGCCTCTTCGAGATCAACTCGCAGCCTTTCCAACGCAGATTTGGACCGGATGATGCAAAGGTTTCTCCAGGCCCAACTGCAGATGGGAGTGCTCCTGCCTCCCCCCCCCCCCCTCTTGGGGGGAGCTCGACACCCTTCTTTGCTCCGATAGCACCTTCTCCGACCCGCTTCCCAGGTTCGGAGCAGAGCAACCGTGGAGCCGGGGGTGGGTCGGCGCCGACCGTATCGGGTACTTCGGCGCCGACTCTTCCCTCGAGCCTGTCGGGTCCGTTTTTGTCGGAGCCGTGGGCTGAGCGTCGGAAGTGAAGGAATCAGTGTGTCTTCGGCCACGTCTAGGTCGGAGCACACTGGTCCGTCTGATCAGATGGCTTTGGCGCCAACCCCGATCCGTCCATCGGATCCGAGCGAGGGTTTGCTCTCGTATCCCAGAGAGAGCGGCTCTCCCTCGGCTTTCGATGTGGTGGAGAGGGCACTGTCGAGTGCTTCCAGGCCCCCAGTCCTTGCTTCGGCTCCGCCCCGCACTCCCTCTCTGTTGTGTCCGGCTTCCATCATCCGGCCCCAGAGACAGCCTGCTTCGATGTCCCAGGTCGTTCCCTTGGAACAGGACGTGGCTGGTGAGACGTCCTCGGACAGCCCCCCCGAGGATGTCCCTCACCAGCGAAAGTGCAAGAGGAGGCACGTGGACTCCCCCGAGTCCTTGACAGATGACACTGATTTGGATGAAGGGGAAGGCTCCCCTAGGTCACCCCCCGAGGATGTCTCCTTCGGAGACATCATGGAAATGCTCAGGATAAGAGGGGGGTGGTCTGCCCCCAAGGCTTTCTCGGACGAATCCGTGTTCCTGGTGGCATTCGATGCAGGCCCATCTACCTCTTGGGTGTCCCCTTCGCCCGACCCCTTAGCGGACCTTATTACCACTAGGGCGTGAAAGGAGCCGGACACTGTGGAGCCAGTCCCCAGACGCCCGGACAAGATACTTAGTCCTCCCTCCGAGAGGTCCCATTGGAGCAAGGGTCCCCTCGTAGATGCCATGTTGGTGGCAGCATGCAACCAATAGGGAATTAGCTCAGGAGAGTCCCTCGGTCCATCCACCGAGCATGAAGTCCCGTTTGATGGACCGTTTAGGAAGTGGGCTTTTTAGTTCAGCGACCTTCTCGGTGAGGTCTCTGAACTACATGGCACATGTTATTCCACTGCAGTGGGACCTTATCAAAGAGTACGCTGCGTCGCCCCCGGAGTCAGTGTCGGTGGAGGACAAACGGTTGTACTCCACTCGAATGGCCACACTCTGGTCCATATCTAACACCTCTATGCGGCTGTTGTCCCACGCCACCGCGGGAGCCGCTAGAGCCAGCGGAACAGGCCTAGTCATGCGGCGTCAGGCCTGGCTCCGGCATTGCGATTTCGCGGGACCCTTCAAGGCATCATTTGCGAATGCCCCTTTCGATGGTTCTGCCCTGTTTGGCAAGACCGTTTGCGAGACTTTGGTCCAGAGCGAAAAGGACGGGAAGACGTCTGCCGTCGGAGTCCGCTTCTCTGCTCCCCAGAGGTCCTTCTCCAAGAACCAAAAGGGACAGAAGAAGATGTGGTTCCGGAAGTCGCAACAATCCCAGTCCGCGCCAGACCCCCAGTCCTTCCGTGGCAGAGGAGGACAGGGTGGACGCTGCCCTAGAGGCAGAGGGGGCCCGAGGAATGGTGGGTCCAAAGAAGCTTTCTCTGACCGGCCCACCCAGCGACCCTGAGGGGTTGCCCAACTGCTCCTCTCTGGAGGCAGTCGGGGGACATTTTTCGAGGCACCTGGCAGCTTGGGAGTCCATCACAACAGACCGCTGGATGCTTCGCATCATATCCAGAGGATACCAAATTCCCTTTTCTCACATCCCTCACCAACCAAAACGCCTCCCCGATGTCCCACCCGATCAGAGGGAGGCTGCAGCTGCGGAAATTCAACAGCTCTTAGGAAAAAGAGCCATCCAACACGTCCCCCCAGACCAGTTCGGATAGGGTTGCTACTCCAGGTTCTTTTTGGTGCCAAAAAAGACAGGGGACTTAAGGCCAATCCTCGATCTCTCCCTCCTGAACCTGTCAGTAACCAAAGAAAAGTTCCGGATGGTCACCCTTCAATCCATTCTCCCCCTGTTGCGAGAGAGCGACTGGATGTGCTCGATAGACCTCAAGGATGCGTATTACCACATATTGATGGACAAACGATCCAGGAGGTTTCTCCGCTTCCGGCTAGGAGCCAGTCATTATCAGTTCAGGGTCCTTCCCTTCGGTCTCACCTCAGCCCCCAAGGTGTTCACCCAGGTTTTAGCAGTGATAGCGGCCCACCTGAGGCTTCATGGAATGCAGGTGTTCCCATACCTAGACGACTGGCTCCTGACCGCCCCAACAAGGCATCTACTCTTCTCAGCCAGGAATTACTTTCTCCACCTTGCTCCCCGGCTGGGGATCACCGTCAACACGGACAAATACTTTCTCAACCCGACTCAGGTGACAGACTTTATCGGGGCCAGATTAGACACCAACAACTTACTAGCCTTCTTAACCACCGAACGACTTCACACCCTGAGGCTTCATGTGCGGGCTATTTTACTATCGGCTCCCCCGGCGGGATTGTTCCTGAGGGAGCTGGGCTCCATGGCGGCCGCAATTACCCTGCTGCCCACAGCTCGCCTGAACATGAGGGTTTTGCAGTGGACTCTCCAAGTCCAATGGTCCTTCCGTCGATACCCTTTCAGTCACCCCATTCCCCTCAGCAAGGCTTTCAAAAGGGCTCTCGCATGGTGGTTACAATCACCGGACCTCCAAGCGGGACGCCCTTTCTCCATGGCCCCTGCTCTCGCCACCATGACCACGGATGCCTCTCGCCTCGGGTGGGGGGGGCATTATGCGGGCAGGACGGTCCAAGGCACGTGGAACGATAGAGACCTCATTGCATATAAATGTTCTAGAGATGAGGGCAGTGCTGTTGTCGTTGCAAGCACTTCAGAGCCTTCTTCCTACAGGAACAGTTGCAGTTCAGTCAGACAACATGTCGGTGGTCTTTTACATCAACAAACAGGGGGGAACCAGGTCCTACCCACTCTGTCGAGAAGCTATGAGAGTGTGGGAATGGGCGATCTCCACCAACCGCTTTCTTAATGCAACTCACATTCCGGGTCGGGCCAACATCCTGGTGGACAAATTCAGTCGCACCATACTGTCGCCTTACGAGTGGTCTCTCAATCCCCAGGTAGCGAAGCGGATATTTGCCGTATGGGGACAACCCTGTTGCGATCTCTTCGTCTCTCCTTCAAACACGAAATGCAACAGCTACTTCGCTCTAATTCCCCCCGCCGGGGAATTCATAGGTTCATAGGTTGGTACTAGGCTATCAGCCCTAGGGCCTATACAAGCCTAGCCATAACAATTCCCTGGCTATTTCTTCCCACATTATTTACTTTCCTGGACCCCTGTCAAGCAGGGCGACTGAAGTGATCCCTGGGGTGAATTTCCTTTCTCCCATCCAATCGTCAAGGTTCCTCTTGAAGCAGTCCAAAGAGGCACTCTGCTTGACATGTATGGGCAATCTATTCCAGAGTCTGGGGAGTCTCTGGGTCAGGAACCTATCCCTCCAGCATGTTTTGTTTATTGTGATGACAAGGTTTAGATCCCTGGAGCGTGTAGCTCTGAGGGATTGGGATTTCTTTAAGTGTAGCATGTCCAACAGCTCTGAGTTTGACATGGCCTTGTATGTTAAGCAGAGATCGCCTCTGAGTAGACGATGTGCGACAGAGTATAGCTGGAGTTTTTTAGAGACCTAGAGACGCTCTGGTGCATGCTTGGCCTCCTGGTCTACTCTTTGCTTTCCCTCCTCTACCTCTGATGCTGCAGCTTCTACAGAAAGCCATTCGGTTGGGGAGCAAAATGATCCTCATTGCCCAATTCTGGCCTCGTCAAGCTTGGTTCCCTTACTTCTGGTCTCATCTGGTGAATCCGCCTTGGATTCTAGATCCCCTTCCGGATCTGATTTCCCACCCCCTAGGCCTCCCAGTCCCGAACCTGGACAATCTCAAGCTTACGGCTTGGTTGCTCCAGTTCCACTCGTAGCTAGGACTCCCGGTATCTCCTCCCCAGTTAAAGCTATCCTATTAGCAGCACACAAGCCCTCTGCTAGGAAAGTCTGTAGGAGTAAATGGAAACGTTTCGCTATTTGGGTGGAGCATCAGAACCTAGACCCTTTCACAGCCCCGTTGCCCGCCGTCCTGGATTTCCTTTCAGGGCTTTTTCATCAGGGGGCTAGCTGTTCCACAGTCAAAGTTCAACTAGCAGCTATCTCTCTCTACCACGTGGGACATGAACTGGGTCCATTGATCACCACGAAGTTATGTAAGACCTTTCTGAAGGGCACCTTCCTACTCGGACCTCCAATAAAGGAAGTAGTGCCTCCCTGGGATTTGACTTTAGTACTTCAGGCCTTGACAGCTCCCCCCTTTGAACCTGCAGCTCCAGCTGATCTCAAACATTTGTCATGGAAAACAGCCTTTCTCGTCGCTATTACTTCAGCTAGGAGGGTTTCTAAACTTCAAGCCCTATGTGTAAAACCTCCTTATTTGACCTTCCACAAGGATAGGGTTTACCTCAGGACCAATCCCTCGTTCCTTCCTAAGATTGCCTCTGAGGCACATATTAACCAATCCATTAATCTGTCAGTTTTCTTTCCTGAATACCAGAACAAAGGAGAATACAAACTGCATTCTTTAGATGTGCATAGACAGCTGCATTTTTACATTCATAGAACGGCTGGTCATAGACAATCCGACCAGTTGTTCATCTCCTTTGCAAAATTTAATTTAGGCAAATCTGTGTCGAAGGTCACCTTGTCGAGGTGGATTTCACAATGCATCCTTTTGGCTTATGAAAGTTCTGGCAGGCCCGCACCTCAGGGAGTCCGTGCCCACTCTACTCGGTCCATGTCTACTTCTGCTGCCTTTCGGTCTAGAGTACCCCTGGATGATATTTGCTCAGCAGCCACTTGGGCTTCACCTCATACCTTCATCAACCATTCTAAATTGGATATTATCTCTAGAGGGAGAGCATCCTTTGGCTCTGCAGTGCTCCGGAACATCCTTCCATGAAGGCCGCCCAAGGTACAGGTAGCTGGGGACTCTGTCCCAAAGGTGCTGACAAATGAAGTTAACTACTTCAGATTAAGAAGTTATGTACTCCCCATAAGGTTCCATCTGAGTAGGTAGACTTCATTTGTCTGCAACCGTCCCACCCTCCTTCCCCCTGACCTTCGGATGTTATTTGGCCAGACGTTTTCACTCTGCCCTTTAAGGAAGGTAGTTAGTTTCCATTTTCAGCCTTATTGTTTATGGGCAAACTTGATCTGAGGTCACTCAGGGATGGCAGGGGATTGTGGGTGAAGGGGAGGAGCTAGGATCTCGGATCTAAGCTATGAAAGATTGCCGGCTTGGATCCGAGGTCGGATCCGATTCCCAAAGGTGCAGACAAATGAAGTCTACCTACTCAGATGGAACGTTATGGTGAGTACATAACTTCTTCTTTCTGTTCCTTCTGGTGAACATGATTTGCCCTTACCTACGTATGAGGATTCTTAAGCAGAGGATTCCATTCCCTCTGCTTCCCCTCCAGAAGATTTTTCTTTTGGTGAAACCTTGCACACTCTTAGGGAGCATTTCCGCTGGGAAAGCCAGGATTACTCTGACTCCAAAAAGAGGCTTAGGGAATTCTTACTCCTTCTTCAACACAGGCTTTAGCTATCCCGCCTGTTCTGGACATTGTAGATGATGCTTCCTTGGAATCTAGCCTTTCCCCAGGCACTTTACCTTCTGCTCCCAGAAAACCTGACCGGTATTACAGAGTACCTGATTCTCACAAGTTCCTGTTCAAGAATCTTACTGTGTATCCAAAGACCATTTTCCAAGGACCAAAAGGCATTAAGGCTACTGCTGCCAAAAATCCTACCCCTTTTGATAGAGATTCTAGAGCCTTGGACAGATTGGGTAAGAAGGTATACACTTCTGCTACTTTGGCCATTAGGGCTTTAAATTGCCAGTTTCATATGTTAAAGTGCCAGCAGCATATTTTGGGACTACTTAAACAGAAAATGATGTTAATTCCTGACTGTGCTGAAAATTACAGGATTTAATGCATTCTGCAGAACCAAGTTGGTAAACCTACTTTGCAGGGTTGTTTAGACTCTTTAGAAGCATCTTGCAGGGCTGCTGTCACTGAGTCTGTACTTAGAAGGCATGCTTGGTTTAAGGAGCAAAACTTGCCAGATCATGTTAAAGCTAAATTACTGGATGCTCCCTTAAACTAAGACCACCTGTTTGGCAACAAAGCAGAAGAAATCCTCAAAAGGATGGAGGAAAAATCTAAATCTATGCAAACTGTTAAAGATTTCCTACAAGTACAGCCTCCCAGATTTAGTAGGCATTGGCATTCAAAGAAGTGGTCCTTTCCAGTCTCTTCCAGGCCTTCTCAGTCCAAACCCAGGAACAGCAGACCACCCAGATTACAGTCTCAGGCTGCGCTCAGGCCTAAGCAGTGGGGGGCTCCCACTTCCAAAGCATTGAGTAATAAGCCACGCCCTACGGAAAAATGGCACAATGACTTACCCTTAGCCCTTCCAAGCCCTGCTCAACTGCCTGCTCCCTTAGGAGGAAAACTCACCCTGCATGCAAAAAAACTGGGAACTCATTACCCAGGACAAATGTGTTCTAAATATAGTTTCCCAAGGATACAGATTCCCACTTCCACACCCTACCAACCCCAAACGGTTGGCCAGACCTACCCCCAAATCAGTGGGTGGAGGCCCAGCAGCAGGTTCTCTCTCTTCTAAGTATCAAGGCTATTCAACCTGTCCCAGCAGAACAAAGTGGACAAAAGTTTTATTTAAGACTTTTCCTGGTACCCAGAAAAGATGGCTCCTGGCATCCTATCCTGGACCTCTCCATTCTAAACACCTTCCTGGTAATCTCAAAATGCTAACTCTTCAGCAGCTGCTTCCTGTGCTAGGCAAAGATTCCCGGTTGGCAACCTTAGACTTAAAGGAAGCTTACCTGCACATTCCAATAAGGGAATTTTGCCGGAAATACCTATGCTTCAGGGCAGGCTCCATGCACTTTACTTTGGTTTATCTACTGCACCCAGGGTATTCACAAAGTGTCTAGCTCCAGCCATTGCATTTTGCAGGCAGGGAAATATTCAAATATACCCATACTTGGGCGATTGTCTGATTCGGGCAGAAAGCCAGGACTTCCTATTAAAACATCTGGCATTCGTAAAGAAACTTCTAACCTCACTGGGGTACACCATAAACAAAAAGAAATCTCACCTAGTACCCTGCCAACAGATTATATTCCTGGGAGCAAGCTTAAACACAACTTCCCAGATGGCTTTCCTCACTCCAGAGAAACAAGTTTATTTGACAACCTACTTCAAACTTTTGGCCACAAAGCCCCTGATATCTGCAGCGAAAATTCTGCAAGCCCTGGGGTTCATGGCCTCTTGCATTCTATTAATTCCATATGCAAGACTGCATATGAGGAAGCTACAATGGTATCTAAAAAGCCTATGGAGTCAACATTCTCAGGACTTGGAATCAATGATAGTTATCATTCCTTGTATAAAGACAAGAGTTCCTTTGGTGGGCTCACTTTCACTCTACCCCCTGCCGCCCAAACCCTAACAATAGACACATCAGACTATGCATGGGGGGGCTCACTTGGCAGTGGAGTGCAGTGCATTCAGGGCAAATGGAACCTGAGACAGGTGCACCTGCATATCAACCAAAAAGAAATATCTGTACAGAAATGTTCTTCGTGTTTCACTGTTACAGTCGTCACATTTGGGTTATCTGCTTGCAGTAGCCCTCAGTCGGCCTGATTATCAAAGTGTTGGGTCTTGCGTTGGTTGCTGTCTCATCTTCTGTGATTTCAGGTAGTCAGGGGTATAAAGCATGCAGCCGACACCATTACATCAGTCGTTCTTGCCGTGCTGTGCCCGAAGCAGAAGCAGTTCGCAAGTGCCGGTCGACCGACTCCTGAAATTTTCGTTTTCGAGTTTCAGAACTGAAGTCTTCAACTAAAGCCAAGTACCTCGTTGGGGAAAATTTTTCTTACTGATGTCAGTAAAAGTCAGTTATTGTATTTCTTGTGGAAAGCAAATACCTCATAAAGATTTTCATTAGTGCTTTATTCCTTGCCTAGGCCCTGACCACGATGTACTTCGGTGTCGGTTTTGTGTCTTATTTAAGCAACAAACTATTCGTTGTCGGTATATTTACGCTTCTATTTTGGTACTCTGTTCAATTACACAGATATGTCTTCAGTTAGCCATCCGACTACCGACATTCTGAAAAAAACACAAAGATAGAGACAGGCCGCCTAGGTCCGAAGCTGCCGACGCTTCTCCTAAGCCGGTCGCCACTTCACCGGTACTCAATGAGGTGCTTTCCAGACCCTGATAATCTGCTACTTCAGATTCGCAGGCCTCTACTGAGACCCATTCAGAGTCCAGTATGCCGAGAGATGCTTCAATTGTGGAACCTGCGGATGTCTCTACCTTGGATGGGTCCGGAGCCGCTGTGCAGGCACCGGCTTCTGAGGTTGTATTCAGGCCTACTGACTTGCATATTAAACCAACGCTATCTTCTTCTTTAAGGCCTAAATTTCTAACCATTCCTAGAAAACCGACGCCCAGACTGCATGGTCAGGCCTCTGTGCCCAAAAAACAAATAATAAGAATGGCTGAAGACCTTATTACTTTAATCAGGTGAAGCCAACCTTCTCATTCTGAGACCTAGGACTGAATTTTCTTATGATACAAATTTCTGTTTCTTCTGATGACCAGGATTTACCCTTACCTTATCTACCTATGAAGATTCTGATGCAGAGGACCCTATTCCCTCTATCCACCCCCCCCCCCCAGAGGATTTCTCTTTTGGTGAAACCTTGCATACTCTTAGGGAGAATTTTCTTTGGGAAAGCCAGGATTACTCTGATTCTAAAAAGAGGCTTAGGGATTTCTTACTCCTGCCCCTGCACAGGTCTTTAGCTGTCTTTCCTGTACTAGACATTCTTGATGATGCCTTTTCAGAATTTAGCTTGGCCCCTAACTCTCTACCTCCTGCTCCCAGAAAACCTGATAGATATTACAGGGATGTTCTTCGTGTTTTACTGTTGCAGTCATTACATTTGGGTAATCTGCTGGCAGATTGCCCTCAGTCGGTCTGATTAACAAAGTCTTGGGTCCTGCGTCAGTTGCTGTCCCTTCTTCAATGACGTCAGGTCGTCAGGGGTATAAAACATGCAGCTGATGCCATTTTCATCGGTCTTTCTTGCCACGCGGTGCCCGAAACAGAAGCAGTTAGCAAGTGCCGGTCAACCGACTCCTGAAATTTTTGTTTTTGAGTTTCAGAACCAAAGTCTTCAACCTAAAGCTAAGTACCCTGTTGGATAAACTTTTTCTTGCTCCTTACCGATGTTAGTAAAAGTTAATAATTGTATTACTTGTGGGAAGCAATTACCTCAAGGATTTTCATTTGTACTGTATTCCTTGCCTAGGCCCTGACCACAACGTGCCTTGCTGTCGGTTTTGTGCTAAATTTAACCAGCGCACTATTAAGCGTAGGTATATTTTTGCAACTAAATATTTTGGCTCAAGATTTAACTATCCAGAAATGTCATTGGTTAGCAATCCGACTACCAGAATTCACAAAAAACACAAAGAAAAAGACAGACACAGACCCTCTGCTAAGAGGCCTAGGCAAGGCACTGATTATGAATCTTCAGATCAGGTTTCCATTTCTTCTGATTCCTCTTCTGATCAGGAATTATCTGTTCCACCTTATGAGGACTCTGATGCAGAAGAATCCATCCCTTCTGCTTCTCCTCCTGAGGATTTTTCTTTTGGAGAAACTTTGCATACCTTAAGGGAACATTTTCATTGGGAGAGTCGGGGTTTTTCAGAATCCAAAAAGACACTTAGGGATTTCCTCCTTCTTCCTCGGCATAGGCCTTTGGCTATACCTCCTATTTTAGACATTGTTGCCAGAATGGCTCCTGATTCCCTGCCTCCGGCTCCTAGTAAGCCCGACAGATATTACAGGGTTCCTGACTCCCACAAATTTATTTTTAAAAACCCTGCTGCTGACCTTGAAACAATTTCTCAGGGTCCCAAGGATGTTAAAGGCTTCCACTGCTAAAAATCCTACCCCTTCTGATAGAGACTCTAGGGCGCTGGGTAGATGGGGTAAGAAGGTTTACACGTCTGCAACCCTGGCAATCAGGGCTTTAAACTGTCAATTTCATATGCTTAAATAGCAGCATGTCATGGGCTTACTTAAACAGAAAATGATGTTGATTTCTGACTGTGTGCAAAATAGAGTTACAGGATTTATTGCATTCAGCTGAACAAGTTTGAAAGCATACTTTGCAATGTGGTTATGATTCCTTGGAGGCCTCTTGCAGGGCCGCTGTAACTGGATCTGTGATAAGAAGGCATGCTTGGCTCAAGGAGCAAAATCTGCCTGATCATGTTAAAGCAAAATTGTTGGATGCTGCTTTACAACAGGACAATCTATTTGGTAATGAGGCAGAAGAAGTTTTGAAAAAGATGGAAGACAAAGCTAAATCTATGCAAACTGTAAAAGATTTCCTACAAGTGCAGCCACCCAGGTTCAGTAGGCACTGGCCTACTAAGAATTGGTCCTTTCCAGTACCCACCAGAGCCACTCAGGTCAAACCCAGACACTCCAAAGGCTCCAGGTTTCACTCACAAGGAACTTACAGAACAAAACAGTGGATTGCCTCCATCTCCAAATCTGGAAGTAGCAAGGCACCTCCCTACGGTAAACAGTCTCAATGATTTTCTTCTGTCTTTTCCAAGCACTTACCTTTTGGCAGCCTCTTTGGGGGGAAAACTAGCACTTCATGCACAAAATTGGCATCTAATTACCCAGGACAAGTGGGTTTTAAATATAGTATCCCAGGGATACAGATTTCATTTCCACAATTTGCCAATTCCAAAAGGCTAGTCAGATCTGCCTCCAAATCAGTGGGCAGAGGCCCAGAAACAAGTTATGTCCCTCATGAATATGGGGGCTATTCAGCCAGTACCAGAAAAGGAAAAGGGACAAGGGTTTTATTCAAGACTTTTCCTGGTACCCAGAAAAGACAAATCATGGCATCCAATTCTGGACTTATCCATTCTGAATACTTTCCTGGACATCCCAAAATTCAAGATGCTGACTCTACAACAGTTACTGCTTATTCTAGGCAAGGATGCCTGGTTGGTAACTCTAGACTTAAGAGGCTTACCTGCATATCCCAGTCAGGGAATCTTGCAGAAGATACCTCCGCTTCAAAGCAGGCTATTTGCATTACCAGTTCTCTGCACTGCCCTTTGGCTTATCTACTGCGCCCAGGGTCTTCACAAAGTGCCTGGCACCAGTAATTGCATTTTGCAGACAAAGAAACATTCATATTTATCCTTATCTGGACGATTGTTTAATTCAGGCAGAAAACAAGGACACTCTTCTACAGCATCTGGCGTTTGTAAAAAGGCTTCTAACTTGCCTAGGGTACACCATAAACGAAAATAAATCACAACTGGTACCCTGTCAAAAAATGACATTCCTGGGTGCAAGTTTGAATACAACTGCCCAGATGGCTTACCTCACGCCAGACAAACAAATCCAATTGATGACTTACTTCAAACAAGTGGCCACAAAAACCCAGTTATCTGCAAGACATATTCTGCAGGCCTTGGGGTTCATGGCTTCCTGTATTCTTCTAATTCCATATGCAAGACTGCAAATGAGGAAACTTCAATGGTACCTAAAAAGCTTATGGAGTCATCATTGTCACAGCCTGGAAACAATGATTCCTATCATTCCTTGCCTGCGGCAAGTGCTCCTATGGTGGGCAGAGGCCTGTCACCAAAACAAGGGACAGTCATTCATTCCCACCTCCTGCCACCCAAACCCTGACTACAGACGCACCAGACTATGCTTGGGGGGGGGGGGGCGCGCATCTGGCAGGGAGATGCATTCAGGCCGAATGAAGCCCAAATCAAATGCACCCTGCATATCAACTAGAAAGAAATGCTAGCTGTACAGAATGCTCTGACAGCTTCCAAGGACTTTCTTCATCCAGGACAACTACTGATAAAGACGGGCAACACCACAGTCGTGGTACATAAGCTGGGGGTACCCATTCCTACCCCCTTTGCAGACTAGCCATGGCCTTGTGGAACACAGCCTTGACTTACCAAATACATCTACAAGCTCAATTCCTGCCAGGAAAGCAAAATACTCTGGCAGACGAACTAAATAGAAATCTTATGGACCCACACAAATGGAAACTGTATCCGCAAATCTTCAGCATGTTGACATGCAAATGGGGGAGCCCAGACATAGATCTTTTTGCCTTACACCAAAACTATCAGTTGGACAAATTCTGCACAAGAATCCATCACAAAAAAGCTTGGAAAGTGGATGCTCTATCCTTCAGCTGGAAAAACCTATCAGTCTATGCTTTTCACCCTCTGCCTCTGCTCTCTAAGGTATTACTAAAAGTCAGACAGGAAAAACCAAAAATGATTCTGATTGCTCCGGACTGGCCTCGCCAACACTGGTACCCGCTCCTACGCTACCTGCCTCAGACACCTTATCTACTGTCTCAGCAGAACTTTTAAATTCTGCACACTCCGCTCCAAACTCTGAATCTTGCAGCATGGCTAATCAACTAATCTCACCAGTTACATCTCTCAGCAAACCTGTGATGGATGTCATTTTGGAGGCTAGAAGGCCTAGTACTATAAAGTCTTATGCTGATAAATGGAAAAGATTCTGTGCCTGGAATCAGTCACAAGGAATAAGCACAGAAATGCCCAATATTCCTCAGGTTCTGCAATATTTAACGGAGATGCTTCACAAGGGCTTATCTTTCTCTTCCATAAAAATCCACGCCTCTGCCTTTTCAGCTCATTACAGCACAGAGCCTCCCCTCTTTTTCTCATCCCCTGCTAAAGCAGTATATCAGAGGGGTCAACAATTTAAGACCACCCAGGAGAGCACCATCTCCTGCATGGGACCTCAATTTTGTGTTGGAAAAACTCACCCTGCCTCCTTTTGAGCCAGCTGCTACTGCGGTCATAACATTTCTCTCTTGGAAGACAGCTTTTCTTTTAGCAGTCACTTCAGCTAGAAGGATCTCAGAACTACAGGCTCTCATGACAGTGGAGCCTTTTATTATTTTCTACCCGGACAGGGTAGCGCTCAGGACCAATCCATCCTTTATGCCTAAAGTGGTATCTAGTGTGGCTCTTAATCAGACCATTCATCTGACAACTTTTTTCCCAAATCCACAGCCCAAGGTGGAGCGGATTTTGCATTCATTGGATGTACACCAACAACAAAGATTCTACTTGAACAGGACAAAATCTCTAAGAAAATCTGAGCAACTACTGGTGGCATTTGCTGCAGGGGCAGAGGGAAAGGCTATCTCAAAGCAGACAATTTCAAAATGGATAAGCCGTTGTATTCGTTTCTGCTACATGCGTCATGGTAAACCTGTCCCCAAGGGGATCCGATCCCATTCCACCAGGGCTGCATCTACTTCTGCAGCCTTTCTCAGAGGTGTTCCTACCAGTGACATTGTAGAAGCTGCTACCTGGAGCTCAGTTCATACATTCACCAAGCATTACCATTTACCTCTTGTCTCTAAATCCAGAGCAGGTTTTGCCACTGCTGTCCTGCAGGGCCTTATAGCTGCTCCTAATGCTGTATAATTCCAATCTCCCAACCATAGCTTTAGGATTCTACCCAAATGTAATGACTGCAACAGTGAAACACGCAGAACATAGTACAGTTGTGTACACTTAGCATAAATGTAGATGTTCGAGTGTATTCACTGTTGCAGTCCTGGTTACCCACCCGCCAGCCCCCTACTTTTCTCTTTTTATACCTCTTCTTTCTGTTACTATGCTCAAAAGCCTTTTTGTTGTATTTGCTTTTATTTGGAGGTATATTTTTTGTGTTCTAATTTACACGCATATATCTATCTATCTATCTATATATATATATATATATTTTTTTTTTTTTTTTTGCTCCCCATTTGAGGGGCACCTGACATCTGGGGCAAGAAGAACTGATGAAAATGGCGTCGGCTGCATGTTTTATATCCCTGATGACCTGACGTCATGGAAGAAGGGACAGCAACCGACGCAGTATACAAGACTTTGTTAATCAGGCCGACTGAGGGCAACCTGCCAGCAGACTACCCAAATGTAATGACTGCAGCAGTGAATACACTCGAACATCTACATTTATGGTAAGTGTGCACAACTGTACTTTCTGTGCATTGCCCTTTTGCTTATCTACTGCATCCAGGGTATTCACAAAGTGCCTAGTTCCAGTCATTGCATTTTGCAGGCAAAGAAGTATTCAGATATACCCATACCTGGACGATTGTCTAATTCAGGCAGAAAGCCAGGACATACTTTTGAATCATCTGGCTTTTGTGCAAAGGGTGCTAGCTTGTCTGGGGTACACCATAAACAAAAAGAAATCACACCTGGTACCCTGTCAACAAATTATATACATGGGAGCAAGCTTGAATGCAACTTCCCAGATGGCCTTCCTCACACCAGAGAAACAAACTCATTTGACAACCTACTTCAAACAAGTGGCCACAAAAATCCTGCTTTCTGCAAGGCAAATACTACAAGCCTTGGGGTTCATGGCCTCCTGCTTTCTTCTAATTCCATATGCAAGACTGCATATGAGGAAACTACAATGGTACCTAAAAAGCCTATGGTGTCAACATTCATAGGATCTAGAAGCAATGATTCCTATCATACTTTGCCTACGCCTAGAGTTCGTTTGGTGGGCAGAGGCCTGACACCAAAACAAGGGACTACCATTCACACTACCCCCTGACTTCCAAACCCTAACAACAGACGCATCAGACTATGCATGGGGGGCTCACCTGGCAGGGGAGGTGCATTCAGGGCAAATGGAACCCAAGTCAAATGCACCTGCATATCAATCAAAAAGAAATGTTAGCTGTACAGAATGCTCTGACAGCCTTCAAGGACCACATTCTTCCAGGACAATTAATTGTAAAGACGGACAACACCAGTTTATGTGGTACATAAACAAGCGGGGGGGTACCCATTCTTACCCCCTCTGCATACTAGCCATGGGATTGTGGAACACAGCCTTGAGCTACCAGGTGCATCTACAAGCTCAGTTCCTGCCAGGAAAACTGAATACACTGGCAGATGGACTAAGCAGAAACCTCATGGATCCACACGAGTGGAAACTGGAACCAAGGATTTTCAACATGTTGACAATCAAATGGGGGAGCCCAGATGTAGACCTGTTTGCCTCCCCCCAGAACTATCAATTGAACAAATTTTGCACAAGGACTCCCCACAAACAAGCATGGAAAGTGGATGCTCTGTCCTTCAGCTGGGAAAACCTATCAGTTTATGCCTTTCCTCCTCTGCCCTCCAAAGTACTACTAAAGATCAAACAAGACAAACCAAGGACGATTTTGTTGCTCCAGACTGGCCACACCAACACTGGTCCCCCCCATTGCGCAGTATAATTTTTGGCCCCATGGCACCTGTCTCAGCAGGAGAACCAGATTCTGCACCCTCTGCTTCGAACACTGAACCTAGCAGGCTGACTAATTTCCAAATCTCTCCTTTACCATCCCTCAGTAAACCAGTGATGGATATCATCTTAGAGGCAAGGAGGCCTAGTACTAGAAAATCTTATGCTGAAAAATGGAAAAGATTCTGTGCCTGGAACCAATCTCAAGGGATAAGCACAGCAGCACCCAGTTTACCTCAGATTTTATAATACTTAACTGAGATGCTTCACAAGGGCCTGTCTTTTTCCTCCGTCAAAATTCACGCCTCAGCCATTTCAGCTCATTATAACAGAGAACCTCCCCTTCTCTCATCTACTGCTCAGGCAGTTCCTCTGAGGAGCCAAATATTTAAGACCAGCCAGGAGAGCTCCAACTCCAGCCTGGAACCTTAACTTTGTATTGGAGAAACTCACTCTTCCTCCTTTTGAACCAGCTGTTACTGTAGATTTAAAATTCCTTTCCTGGGAAACCACTTTCCTTTTAGCAATCACTTCAGGTAGAAGGGTATCTGAATTACAGGCCCTTATGGCAGTGGAGCCTTTCATAATCTTTCATGCGGACAGGGTGTCCCACAGAACCAATCCCTCGTTCTTGCCCAAGGTGGTATCCAGTGTGGCTCTTAATCAGTCCATCCATTTGCCAAACTTCTTTCCTAATCCACAGAACAAAGGGGAATGGATACTGCACTCCTTAGATGTGCACAGACAACTTAGATTCTACTTGGACAGGACTACACCTCAAAGGAAATCTGAACAACTGCTGGTGGCATTTGCTGCAGGAACAGAGGGGAAGGCTATTTCAAGGCAAACCATTTCTAAATGGATAGGCCATTGCATTCATTTCTGCTATAAGCACCATGGAAAATCTATCCTACAGGGGTTCAGACCCCACTCATCCAGGCTGCATCAACCTCTACAGCCTTTCTCAGAGGTGTCCCTACCAGGGGCATCCTAGAAGCTGCTACCCGGAGTTCTGTGCATACTTTCACCAGTCATTGGTATTTGCCAATTTTCTCTAAATCTAGAGCTGGCTTTGCCACTGCAGTTTTGCTGGGCCTTATAGATGGTCCTAATGCTAAATTCCTCCTCCCATCCTTAGCTTTGCGAATCTACCCAAATGTGATGAGTGCAACAGTGAAACACGAAGAACATAGTACACTTGTGTACACTTACCATAAATGTAGATTTTCAAGTGTATTCACTGCTGCAGTCCTGGTTATTCTCCCTCCAGCCCCCTGTCTTCTTTTGGCCATACCTCTACTCTCCTTTACTATGCTTAAAAGCTTTTTGGTGTATTTGCTTTTTTTTTGGAGGTGTAACCTTGTAATTTTATATATTTAATTGCTTTCCATGGGGGGGGGCACCTGACATCTGGGGCAAGAAAAACCGATGTAATGGCGTCTGTTGCATGTTTTATACCCCTGACGACTGACGTCACGGAAGAAGAGAGAGCAACCGACGCAAGACATAAGACTTTGTTAATCAGGCTGACTGAGGGCTACTGCAAGCAGATAGCCCAAATCTGATGACTGCAACAGTGGTATATTTATGGTAAGTTTACACAACTGTACTTTTTTGCTCCTCCTGTAGTAAGTTCTGTCTTGCAAGATTTAAAGAAACCAGCAGATACACTGTTTGCAGTGTGCCTGGGGTCAGGGTCTCCAGTCCAGCAATAGAAAGATGACTTTCTCCCCAAGAGAACTAGATTCTTCCTGTGCAATCATTTTTTTGCTATATCCTTTTTTTTCTGAGTGTGTGCAATCAATCAAGTTGCCTCCTGTCTGCCTCTGTCCATATTTTCTCCCTCTATTTGAGGAGTCCTCAGGATAAGGGGTAGAGCCAACTAGAAGGTTGAAGGTCTTTCATACAGGCAGCCGTGAGGATGATCCTTGCCCCCACTGAAATCCCAGCAACTGAGAGCATTTCTGTAAACTATTTATCCATCCTTTGGTGGTTGATCTGTGCATCTGTATCATTGCAGTGCCTTATATTTCCATCCCCATGTTATACTTGCTTCCTTCTTTATGTATAAGAGCTAATCTCAGTGGCTTGGGACTGCAAGACCTGTTGGCCATTTTAAAGCTGTGTAAACTTCTGGTTTGCGTGGTGGTGGTGGTTAGCTAACCAGAGATATCTCTTCTTTCCAGGAAGGGTAAGTCATTGTTGACTGTTCCCTCCCGTTTTCCCCCTTCCTAATTATGTGCATCTGAGGTGGTGTTCAAACTGAAATAAGTGAAACATGGTTCTAATTCGGAGAATGAGGCAGCATTTTTATTTTGCTCCCTGCCAAATAGTCTGTTTTGCAGAAAATGTAATGAGCCCATTTTAAATGGTTTTACATGGTTCAGCAGGCTCTTCTTACCTTTGAGAATCTGTTAAAAGATCAGTCTATTCTTTACCTGGCTGTAGCTATGGTCAACAAATTAGCTGCATGTTGTAGCTGTCCATGTCTGCCACACATGCCCTTTTTATGGCCATCCATTGTCAGACCTTCATGACCAAGTGTCAGGAAAGGATCCTGAAGCAAAAAAGTGGAGACTTCCTGCAGCACATGGATCAAACACAGTTTATCAGTGTCCTCCTTGGCTCAGTGTGGAAAACATGAAATTTATGTGCAACACTGAAGAAATAGCATCTGAGGCAACTACCACTTCATTCGTATTTTGAAGATGTGCCTGAATGAGAGTCCATACCATTCTTGATGATGTGAAAAGACAGCTGTTTAAGGCATACTTGGAAAATAATCTCTTGTTTAGCCTTTCCTCACAAGAAATGTTCAGAAAACTTGAGAAAATGCAGTGGAGACTGTAAAGTGGGTCTTTCATCCCTAGGTTTAACATAAGTTACCTTTTCGGGTATTGGCTCTTCTTCTGTCTTTGAACCCAGGGTCAGCAGGCTAAACAGAAGCAATAACTCCATGGGGGGATCCCTGATCAACCATGGCTCCTACAAAGACAACCCTTTCCCCTACCCTCTAGCCACAGCCATCCCCCTCCCCTGGTCTTGGTTGTCATCACTTCATGATGCAAAATACAATTCAAGAACTTTCTATCCTTCCCCCAGTCCTAGAGCTGGGATTGGCCTTTCCTCTTCTCAGAACCATATTGGTCCAAGGATCAGTGGAAAGCATCCCACCCAAAAAGCAGGAAAGGGCTTTTCTTCCAGGCTGTAACCTGTCCCCGAGAGGTATGGGCCATGGAACCTTATTTTAGACATTCCAGAATTGAGTTTCTTCCGTAAGTTTCATAGTTCAAAATACTTGACAATCCTTCATTTCCTTATCAGTGCCCGAAGCCCTTAATCACTGTACCTCACATCTACCTGCATTCATATGGCAGTATGAGAGCCTAGGAAATTCCTCAAGTTCAGAGGTAGTGATTGCCATGTTAAAATGTTTCTTTACCCTTTGAGCAGTTTGCTGCTCCTGTGGTCTTTACAAAATGTCTGCCCCTCCTCCAAAAGTAATTTACTAAGGACTGTAAGCGTTCACATTTACGCGTACTTTATTTGCTTTCTGCAGACTCAGTCCAAGCAGGAGCTGCAGGATCCCTCAAATATACTCAGCTGATTCAAGAATTTGGATTTGTCCCTGAATCTGCCCAAGTCCAGCTTAAAATGCAGCACCTCCGTTGTCTATCTTGGAGCATTACTGAACACAGCCCTGAGCAGGAGCTTCATGCTTTGAAGAAAAAGTCCATTTCTTAGAGAATTTCTTCTACCGCAATTACAGATGACTGTAATGCAGCAAGGGAATTCCTCGGATACCTAGATAATATGTTTGGCCATTCTAATGATGCCTTTGGGAAGACGCCTTCTGAAGAAAATATAGTGGTACCTAAAGAATCTTTGGGAGAAACATTCTCAACTTCTGGCAAAGGTATATGCTGTCATGCACTGTATTTAGCGTCCAGTAAGTCTCTCAATTCAGGGCAAATGCAAAGATGCCTTTTCATCCAAACCCACACAGTAAAACTATGTGCAGTGCAGCACAGACAGTATGTGAACAAGAACCTGCAGCTACAGTGTGGAGGATTTATCAACTAGAAGACTTCAAAAGCAGAATATATACACTAGGGATATTAATAATGAGTATTGGCTCTGAAAGCATCAAGCAGATTTGGAAACAGTGTTGCAGTTGCTCACTGACATTGCCAGTTGTGTGGAGTATAAATATTGGGGGTGGGGGGTACGCACTAACACCACTTTGTAGACTAGCCATGCAAGCTTGGGGTGCCAGCTTTGCAGTCAGAGATAAATGTCAGGGCCTTGTGCATTCCCTCAAGAACTCAGCAGCATGGAAGATGTTCTTCGTGTTTCACTGTTGCAGTCATCACATTTAGGTTATCCCTGCCAGGGTACCCCTCGGCCTGCCCGAATACCAGAGACGTATTTTTGCATCTGTTGCTGTCGCTTGAGGACTAACATCAGATCGTGTGTAGTATAAATTAAGGCAACTGATGCCTTTACATCATTCTTTCTTGCCGTGGAGCCTGAAGCAGAAGCAATTCATATTAGTGTCGCTCAGCCGCTACCATTGTTTCATCTACCGAATTGAAGTTGAAATCTTCTAAAGCTAAGTACCCCGTTGGGGATCCTTTTTTTCTTGCACTAACAGATGTCAGAAAAAGTTAATAATTGTCTCGCCTGAGGAAAGCAAATACCACACAGAGACTTTCTTTCTTACTGCGTCACTTGTTTGGGCCCAGACCAAGACGTCCTCCGCTGTCGCTTCTGTGCTTTGTTCAATGCCAGAACTATCCATCATCGAGCCCTTATTGTAGCTAGATATTTTCGCTTACAGCCCTCAAATTCCACTATGGCTTTGGTAAGCCATCCGACAGCAGATCTTCCGAAAAAACGTAAAGATAAAGACAGACTGCACAGGTCCAAACCTACCGATGACACTTTCGTTAAGCTAGTCGTAAGTTCTCCAGTCCTCAGTGAGGTGCTTTCGCAGCCCCTGATGCCTGCTTCTGTGGATTCGCATGCTGCTACCGAGACCCTTTCGGAGTCCGGTGTGCCGCAAAACTCTTTGACTAAGGATCCTGCGGTTCTCTCTACCTTGGATGGGTCCGGAGATGCTGAGAAGGCACTGGCTTCCGAGGAAGTCCTTCGTACTACCGATTCTCGACACAAACCGACATCTCCGTTCGTGACTACCGTTCTTTCGAAAATTACAGAGTTTCTTAGGCCTAGGGTATGAACCACACCCAGTAAACCGATGACCCAATCTCAGGCACCTACTTCCTTGTCTCATTCTCAAATGCTTAAAATGGTGGAAGACCTTATCATGCTAATCAGGGGAAGCCAAGCTATCCCCTCCAAAAGGAAGAGGTCTGTCCCCTGTAGTTTTGTCTGAGCAAGAGTCAGATGACTCTGATGCATCTGAATATGAAGACATGCAACCCCTCTCTACTTGTGAGGATTCTGATGCAAAGGATTCCATCCCTTCAGTCTCTCCTCCAGAGGATTTTTCCTTTGGGGAAACCCTTTAATACATCAAGGGAAACCCTTCATAACTTAAGGGACCATTTCCAGTGGGAGAGTCAAGACTACTCTCAGTCTAAAAAGAGACTCTGGGAATTCTTAAATCTTCCACAGCACCGACCCTTGGACATCCCCCCAGTCCTGGGTGTTGTGGTGGATGTTTTCCTGGAATCCAGCTTGACTCCTGACAACCCTCCCTCCTGCACCCAGAAAGCCAGATAGGTACTGTAGAGTCCCTGACTCATAATTTTTTTTTAAAAATCCTACTGCTGTCCCTGAGGTAATTTCTCAAGGGCCTAAGGGATTAAAGCAACCTCTGCTAAAAATCCCACCCCCTCAGATAGGGATTCCCGAACACTAGACAGATGGGGAAAAAAGTATACACCTCAGCAACTCTTGCTGTCAGGGCACTAAATTGTCAGTTCCATAAAATTTCAGCAACATACCCTGAAACTCCTCAAACAAAAAATGCCTTCCTTTCCTGCTTGTGCAGAATCTAAAGAGTTGCAAGAGTTCATGCATTCTGCAAGTCAAGTTACTAAACACACCTTGCACTGTGGTTTTGATCCCTAGAAGCTTCTTGCAGGGCAGTAGTCACTGGATCTGTCATTAGAAGGCTTGCATGGCTTAAGGAACAGCCTCTGCCAGACTGTCAAATCTAAATTGATGGTTGCCCCCTTGCACAAAGACAACTTATTTGGCACTAAGGCAGAAGAGGTCTTAAAAAAAGAAAGAAGAAAAAGCAAAATCTATGCAGATAGTTAAGGATTTCTTACAGGTCCAGCCACCCAGTTTCAGCAGGTATTGTCCCAGCAAGCACTGGTCCTTTCCTGCTCCCACTTACGCCAGTCCAGCTCAGGCACCGGGGAACCAGACCCCCCCCAGACAGCAGCCACAGGGAATGCAGAGATCTAAGCAGTGGACTACCTCCCCTTCAAAACCAGGGAGTTCTAAGCCCACCCCCTTATAGTAAGAACTCACAATGACTCACCTCCCCCATCCCCTCCCTCTTGCCCACCTTCACCCTAGGAGGAAAACTCTCCTTTCACACAAGCACCTGGTCCACCATTACCAATGACACTGGGTTCTCAACATAGTGTCGCAGGTATACTAATTTTCCTTCCACACCCTTCCAACCCCAAAAGGGTTCCCAGATCTACCTCCAAACCAGTGGGCAGAGCCTCAAAAGCAAATCCTTTCCCTGCTTTCTAGAGGGCAGTAGAGCACGTTCCTGCAGAACAGATAGGCCAAGGTTTCTACACCAGACTTTTTCTGCTGCCCAGAAAAGAGGGCACCTGGTGCCCCATCCTCGAGATATCCTTTCAAAATGCTCACCCTCTAGCAGCTGCTACCCATGCTCTCCAAGGACGCTTGGCTTGCCACCCTAGATTTAAGAGGTGTACCTCCACATTCCTATCAGGGAATTATGCAGGAAATATCTCCGTTTCAGGGTAGGATCTCAACACTTTGTTCTCTGAGCTTGCCTTTGGCTTATCTACTGCTCCCAGAGTTTTCACAGAAGGTCTGGCCCTGCCCATTGCCTTTTGCAGACAAAGGAATATCCAGATTTACCCATACTTAGACTACTGCCTTATTCAAGCAGACAGCCAGGAAAAGCTGCTCAACCACCTGACCGTTGTAACCTCCCTAGGGTACACAGTCAACGAAAAGAAATCCAAACAGGTGCCCACCCAATGGATTATCTTCCTGGGAGCAAGCCTGGACACAGCATCCCAGATGGCATTCCTTACACCAGTAAAATAAATTTTCCTGACAGCCTACTTCTCTCAACTAGCCACCAGGCCCCAGTTATCTGCAAGGAAGATCCTGCAAGCTCTGGAGTTCATTGCATCTTGCATACTACTCATTCCATATGCCAGACTGCATATGAGGAAACTTCAGTGGTACCTAAAAAGCCTTTGGTGTCAACACTCTCAAGACCTGGGGACTCTTAACAACTAGAATTCCTTGCCTCAGAAAATATTTTCTTTGGTGGGCAACAGCATGCTCCCACAACAAGGGACTACCTGTCTCACCACCACCTGCTGCCCAGACCCTCACCACAGACTCATAAGACTATGCTTGGGGTGCACACCTGGATGGCAGGTGCATACAGGGCCAATGGAGCCCGCAGCAAATACCTCTGCACATCAACCAAAAAGAGATGATGGCTGTCCAGTACGCTTTGATAGCTTTCAAGTCCAGACTCTCCTGATCAAAACAGACAACACCACTATGATGTGGTATATCAACAAGCAAGGGGGGGGGGAACGTGCTCCTACCCTTTATGCAGGCTGGCCATGACCCTTTGGCACACAGCCTCTGCCATGCATCTGCACCTGTTAGAACAATTCCTGCCAGGTTCTCCCAACTTTCTGGCAGGCCAGTTGAGCAGAAATCTTCTGGACCCACATGAGTGGCAGCTCAACAGCAGAACCTTTACCCTAATAACTCATGAATGGAGCACCCCAAAGTTCAACCTCTCTGCCTCCCACACCAACCATCAGCGCAGCAAATTCTGCACTAGGGAGCATCACTGCATGGCTTGGAAAGTGGATGGCCTGTCCTTCCCCCTCGGTCAATTTGTCTGTCTATGCCTTTCCTCCACTACCTCTGATCCCCAGGGTACTGCTCAAAATAAAGGAGGAAAAACCAAGGACAATTTTTATAGCTCCAGACTGGCCTTGCTAGCACTGGTACCCCTTGCTGCACAGCCTGTACCCACTGCCACCATGGCATCTTCCTCAGATTCCAAATCTCCTGACACAGAGAGGAAATTCATGCATCCTCAATTGCAGACACTCAGTTTGGCAGCTTGGCTTATTCCCTAACCCCAGATATATCTGCCAACCTCAGTAAACAAGTTCTAGATGTTATACGCGAGGCCAGACGCCCTAACACTAGAAAGTCTTATGCTGACAAATGGAAAAGGTTCTGTACCTGGATCCAGGCTAAGGGAGCCAATATGGCACAGCCCTCCCTCTCTCTCATCCTGGACTACTTAGCTGACCTACTACACTGTGGCCTTTCCTTCTCCTCCATAAAAATTCATGCCTCTGCTGTCTCTGCTCATTTCCCTACTGAGCAACCCCTTTTCTCTCACCCTTTGAGAAAACAGTTCCTAAGTGGTGCTAGCAACTTGAGGCCACCCAGAAGAGCACCAACCCCAGCTTGGGACCTTAACTTTGTGTTGGAAAAGCTCACCCTGCCCCCTTTCAAACCAGCTTCTTCTGCAAAGCTAAAATTTCACTCCGCAAAGACAGCTTTCCTTCTGGCCATCACTTCAGCCAGAAGAGTCTTTGAGCTGTAGGCGCTCATGGCTGTGGAACCCTTCATCATCTTCCATGCTGACAGGGTATCCCTCAGAACTAACCCGTCCTTCATGCCCAAGGTGGTGTCCTGTGTGACTCTCAGATTCTGTCTAGACAGGACTAAATCCTTCAGAAAGTGTTATCAGTTGCTGATTAGCTTTGCTACAGAGGCAGAAGGCAAAGCCATCTCCAAACAAACCATTTCCAAATGGATAGCACACTGCATCCATTTCTGCTACAAACAAATGGAAAGCCTCCCCCCAAGGGGGTCATGGCTCACTCCACCAGAGCAGCCTCCACCTCTGCAGCTTACCTCAGAGGGGTCCCCACCAGGGACATCCTGGAGGCTGCCACCTGGGCATCTGTTCGCACTTTTACCAGACATTACCACATGCCTCTCTTCTCCAAGTAGGGCATCCTAGCCAGCCCCTAGTTTCCTTGACTGCTTCCACCCATTTCCTCAGCTTTGGGAATCAACCCAAATGTCATGACTGCAACAGTGAAACACAAAGAACGTAGTACAGTTGTGTACACTTACCATAAATGTAAATTTTCGAGTGTATTCACTGTTGCAGTCCTGGTTTCCCTCCCTCCACCCCCCTTTCTCCTCTTTCCGTACAAGGGACATATTGCTATTTACTTTTTACTGGTGGAGTTCGTCCACCAGAACCTAGCTCCTATGTGGGGGCTCCTGACAGGTTAGGGCAAGAAAAACTGATGTAATGGCATCAGCTGCCTTACTTTATACTACTGACGACCTGACATCAGTCCTCAAGCGACATCAACCGACACAGGAATACTACGTCTCTGGTATTCGGGCCGGCAAGGACTACCCTGGCAGGGATAACCCAAATGTGATGACTGCAACAGTGAATATACTCGAACATCTACATATATGGTGAAGTGTAGACAACTGTACTTTTTTCTTAGACTGGAGACCACCATCCACAAACAGCAACTGAACAAAACCATCGTCTACAGTCTAACAGTAAAATTGATAGGACAATAATATGGTGGTTCTCCTCTGCAGTAATTTCTTACACAGAAAAGTGTGGTAAATGACACCTTTTTCTTCCCAGGTGTCTCTGACCAGATGGAAGTGCTGTTGCAGCCCATTTGGTTGCTATGTTTTTATTCACCTTCTGTTTTCCATTTGCATCCATTTTTCAGACACAGTCAACCACGGTCATGTGTTCTGCATTTTGTGATTGGATTTATATACATTTTTTTTGAGCATAACTGAATTGATGAAATTACGGATATGGGTATTGATGGCCGTGTTATGAGTGCACTTTGTCTGAATTGTCATTTCATTATTTGCATTAATTCCAAGGATGTGCAGGACCTTCTTGTTGGTTTTGGTCATAAAACTAATGTGGGAATTAATAGTGATGATATTCTAAGTGATAAGAAATGTGTTGATTATGTAGTTTATTTTAGTGATTCCTTTCTTTAAATCCTAGGGATGACCCAGAAAATGACAGCAGTGAATTACCTACAGCGAAAGAATATTTCAGAGACCTGTATCACCGCGTTGATGTCATCTTCTGTGATAAAACCATTCCTAATGACCCTGGATTTGTTGTTACATTGTCTAATAGAATGAATTATTTCCAGGTATAGTTTCTAATGTAGCTAGAACTGTATTTGTTTCATTTGGTTATAATTTGTTTTGTTTTTTATGTTTACAAGTATTTTTTCTTATAGGTTGCGAAGACCGTTGCACAGAGACTCAATACAGATCCAATGTTACTACAGTTTTTCAAGTCCCAAGGGTATGAGATTTAACTTGCCATAGTTTTTTGCTCATGTAATGGAATGTCTTAATTCTCTTTTAGTAAACTAGTTGCCACTACAGGAAAATAATTAAAAAAGATGTATTTTTTAACTTTTCTTTGTTTGGCTCATTACAAACCTGTATGTACCAGATAGAAGTATTCACTAGTAATTTTATTCCGTTTGTAACCCTGACTGCCCTCCTGGGGGCAGGCATCCTGATGAGAGTTTGATGTTCTTTGTGTTTCATTGTTGCAGTCATTAGATTTGGGGTAATCTGCTGGCAGGTTGCCCTCAGTCAGCCTGAATTCCAAAGTCTTGGGTCCTGCATCAGTTGCTGTCTTCTCTTCCTTGACGTCAGGTCGTCAGGGGTATAAAACATGCAGCCGACGCCATTTTCTTTAGTCTTTCTTGCCGCGCGGTGCCCGAAGCAGAAGCATTTCTCAAGTGCCCATCGGCCGACTACTGAAATATTCGCGTTTGAGTTTCAGAACCGAAGTCTTCACTAAAGCTAAGTACCCCGTTGGGGAAACTTTTTTCTTGCTTTTTACCGATGTTAGAAAAAGTTAATAATTGTATTACTTGTGGGAAGCAAATACCTCATAAGGATTTCCATTTATACTGTATTCCTTGCCTAGGCCCTGATCACAACGTGCCTGGCTGTCAGTTTTGTGCTAGATTTAACCAACGCACTATTATGCGTCTGTATATTTTTGCATCTAAGTATTTTGGAAACAGATTTAACTACCCAGAAATATCGTCGGATAGCAATCTGACTACCGGAGTACATAAAAAACGCAAAGAAAAAGGACAGAGAACGGCAGTTGAAATCCAAAACAGACAATGAAGCTTCTCCTTAGCCAGTCGCCGGTTCGCCGGTACTCATTGAGGCGCTTTCGCAGCCCCTGATACCCACTACCTTTGAGTCGCAGGCCTCTACCGACACCCATGTGGAGGCCGGCATGCCGCTAGATACTCAAGGTATTGGACCGACAGATGTATCTCCCTCGGATGGGTCTGGAGCCACTGAGCAGGCACCGGCTTCTGAGGGTGTATTCAGACCTCAACATTTTTATATCAAACCGAAAGCTGCAAAACCAAAGGCAAAGACATCTTGTAAAACTAAAAAAAAAAACGCCTGAGCCATGTGTACAGGCCTCTATGCCTAAAAAACAGATGATCAAAATGGCTGAAGACCTTATTACCTTGATCAGGGGTACCCATCCCCCTCCAGATAAGAGGCCTAGGCAAGACACTGACTATGAATCTTCAGATCGGGTTTCTATTTCTTCTGATTCCTCTTCTGATCAGGAATTATCTTTACCTCCCTATGAGGATTCTGATGCAGAGGAGTCTGTTCCATCTGCATCTCCTCCTAAGGATTATTAATTTGGAGAAACCTTGCATACTTTGAGGGAGCATTTTCACTGGGAGAGTCAAGACTTCTCAGAATCAAAAAAGAGGCTCAGGGATTTCCTTCTCCCTCAGCACAAGCCTTTAGCCATTCCCCGTTTTAGACATTGTGGATGATGTGTTTTCGGAGTCAAGCCTGACCCCTGACTCCTTAACTCTGGCTCCCAGTAAGCTTGACAGGTATTACAGGGTCCCTGATGCTCATAAAATTTTATTTAGAAACCCTGCTGCTGATCCTGAAACTATTTCACAGGGTCCAAAGGGAGTTAAGGCCTCAACAGCAAAAAACCCTACCCCCTCTGACAGAGATTCAAGGGCACTGGACAGATTGGGAAAAAAAGGTTTATACATCTGCAACCTTGGCAATCAGGGCCTTAAACTGTCAATTTCATATGCTGAATTACCAACAACTTGTTATGGGATTGCTGAAACAGAAAATGATTTTAGAATGCGCAGAAAATAAGGAATTGCAGGAATTATTGCATGCAGCTGAACAAGTTGGAAAGCATACTTTACAATGTGGTTTTGATTCTTTAGAGGCCTCCTGCAGGGCCACAGTTACTGGATCTGTGATTAGGAGGCATGCCTGGTTAAAGGAACAAAATTTGCCTGATCATGTTAAAGCTAAATTGCTAGATGCACCTTTACAGCATGATTCTCTGTTTGGTATTAAAGCAGAAGAGGTTTTAAAGAAAATGGAAGACCAAGCTAAGTCTATGCAAACTGTTAAAGGATTTCTTACAAGTGCAGCCACCTAGATTCAGTAGACACTGGCCTACAAAAAATTGGTCCTTTCCTGCGTCAGACAGAGCTCAATGGGGCAAATCCATATGCCCTAAGGGTTCCAGGTACCTGGATCAAGACTCATGCAGGTCAAAGCAATGGGGCGCATCCACCTCCAAATCTGGAGGAGATAAAGCGCAAACCTACAGAAAGCAATCCCAATGACTTCCCTCTGTCTACACCAAGCACTTACCTTTTGTCAGCACCCATAGGGAGAAAAATAGCACTTTTTGCTCAAAATTGGCAGTTAATAACCCAGGACAAGTGAGTACTAAACATTGTATCACAGGGATACAGATTCCATTTCCACACTCTGCCAATGACAAATGGTTCGCCAGATCTGCCAAAAATACAATAGGCAGAGGCACAGAAACAGGTTACATCCCTCATGGACATGGGGGCCATTCAGACAGTACCAGAACAGGAAAAAGGACAAGGTTTTTACTCGACTGTTCTTGGTACCCAGAAAGGACCAGGCCTGGCAGCCAATACTGGATTTATCAATTCTGAACACATACCTGTACATTCCAAAATTCAAAATGCTCACTTTGCAACAGCTTCTTCTCATGCTGGGCAAGAATGCTTGGCTGGTGACTTTAGACCTAAAAGAGGCATACCTGCATGTCCCAATAAGACAGTCATGCAGAAGATAACTTAGATTCAAGGCTGGCTTAAAGCATTACCAATTCTCTGCACTGCCCTTTGGCTTATCTACTGCGCCCAGGGACTTTACAAAGTGCCTGGCACCAGTTATTGCATTTTGCAGACAAAGAAGTATTCAAATATATCCTTACTTGGACGACTGTCTTATTCAGGCAGAGAACAAGGACACTCTTCTGCGACAGCTGGCATTTGTGAAAAGGCTTCTAACATGCCTAGGGTACACAATAAATGAAAAGAAATCACAACTGGTGCCCTCTCAAAATATAACATTCCTGGGTGCAAGCTTGAATACAACTGCCCAGATGGCTTACCTCACGCCAGACAAGCAAAGGCAACGGACTACTTACTTCAAACTGATGGCAACAAAAACCCAATCTTCTGCAAGACAAATTCTGCAGGCTCTGGGTTTCATGGCATCCTATATCCTACTAATTCCATATGCAAGACTGCATATGAGGAAACTTCAATGGTACCTAAAAAGTTTATGGAGTCAACATTCACACAGTCTGGAAACAATGGTTCCTCTCATCCCCTGCCTGCTACAGGAGTTTCTATAGTGGGCAAAGGCCTGTCACCAAAACATGGGATGGCCCTTCACTCTACCCCCTGCCAGCCAAACCTTAACAACAGATGCATCAGATTATGCCTGGGGGTCTACATGGCAGGAAGATACATTCAGGGAATATGGGCACCCAGTCAAATGCATCTACATATCAACCAGAAAGAGATGCTAGCTGTTCAAAATGCCCTAACAGCCTTCAAGGACTTACTTCATCCAGCACAACTACTGATAAAGACTGACAACACCACAGTCATGTGGTATATAAACAAGCAAGGGGGCACACACTCATACCCCCTTTGCAGATTAGCCATGGCACCGTGGGACACAGCTTTGACCTACCAGATAAATCTTCAAGCTCAATACTTTCCAGGAAAACAAAACACTCTGGCAGACAATTTATGCAGAAACCTTACGGATCCTTACGAGTGGAAACTAAATCCACAAGTCTTCAGCATGATAGCAGAGAAATGGGGGCGCCCAGACATAGACCTATTTGCCTCTCCTCAAAATTATTAACTGAAAAGATTCTGCACAAGGACTTATCACAGGCAAGCATGGAAAGTGGACCCCCTATCCTTTAGTTGGAAAAACCTATCAGTTTGCGCCTTTCCTCCTCTGCCTCTTCTACCCAGGGTCCTCCTAAAAGTCAGACAAGAGAAGCCAAAGATGATAATTGCCCCCGCCAATACTGGTACCCAATCCTAAGGAACTTGTCTCCATACCAGCTTGGACCTTGCCTCAAAAACCATAACTACTGTCCCAGCAAAACAGTCAGATCCTGCACAATCAACTGCAGACTCTGAACCTGGCAGCATGGCTAATCCTGTAAACATACAGACGACACCTTTCAGTAAAGCTGTGATGGATGTAATTTTGGAAGCCAGAAGGCCTAGTACTAGAAAATCTTATGCTGACAAATGGAAGAGATTCTGTGCTTGGAATCGAGCACAAAGAACCTATACAGCAGAACCGCATATTCCTCATATTACAATACTTAACTGAGATGCTGGACAAAGGCCTATCTTTCTCATCTATCAAAATCCATGCCTCTGCCATTTCGGCTCATTACAATACACAGCCACCAATCTCTTCTCATCCTTTACTAAAGCAGTATCTTAGAGGAGCCAAAAAATTAAGGCCTCCTAGAAGACCACCATTACCTGCATGGGACCTCAATTGTGTGTTGGAAAAGCTCACCCTGCCTCCATTTGAACCAGCTGCTACCGCTGATATAAAGTTCTTATCATGGAAGACAGCTCTGCTACTAGCAATTACTTCAGCAAGAAGAGTTTCAGAGCTACAGGCCCTCATGGTTGTAGAGCCTTTTATCATATTTTACCCAGTCAGGGTGTCTGAGGACAAATCCTATTTTTATGCCTAAGGTCGGTTCCAGTGTGGCTCTTAACCAAACAGTTCATCTGCCAACTTTTTATCCAAATCCGCAGAACAAAGGGGAGATAATTCTGCATTCCTTGGATGTACACAGACAGCTAAGATTCCACTTGAGCAGGACTAAATCTCTAAGAAAAACCGAGCAGTAACTAGTGTCATATGCTGCAGGATCAGAAGGAAAGGCTATTTCAAAGCTGACAATTTCAAAGTGGATAAACCATTGCATCCATTTCTGCTACTTACACCATGGCAAACCTGTGCCCAAGAGCATTAGGTCTCACTCCACCAGGGCTGCAGCTACTTCAGCAGCCTTTCCCAGAGGAGTACCAACCAAGGACATTCTAGAGGCTGCTACTTGGAGTTCTGTTCACATCTTTACAAAGCATTACCATTTGCCTCTCTACTCTAAGTCCAGGGCAGGCTTTGTCACTGCAGTGCTGCAGGGCCTTATAGCCGCACCTAATGCTGTTTAGCTCCAGCCTCCCAACCATAGCTTTGGGATTCTACCCAGATGTAATGACTGCAACTGTGAAACAGAAAGAACATAGTACAGGTACACTTGCCATAAATGTAGATGTTACAGTGTATTCACTGTTGCAGTCCAGGTTACCCTCCCGCCATCCCCCTGTCATTCTTGAGTTTATCTTTCCTTCTCTATCTTCTACAACCTATGTGGTGTATTTGCTTGTAGATGAAGGTAAAGTTTATATTGATGCGTGTGTGTGTGTGTGTGTGTGTGTGTGTGTGTGTGTGTGTGTGTATATATATATATATATATATATATATATATATATATATATATTTAGAATATTGCTACCTTTTTGGTGGCACCTGACATCGGGGGCAAGAAAAACTAAAGAAAATGGCATCGGCTGCATGTTTTATACCCCTGACGACCTGACATCATGGAAGAGAAGACAGCAACCGACGCAGGACCCAAGACTTTGGAATTTAGGCCGACTGAGGAAAACCTGCCAGCAGATTACCCCAAATGTAATGACTGCAACAGTGAATACACTAGAACATCTACATTTATGGTAAGTGTACACAACTGTACTTTTCCTTCTAAAGGAAAATCTTCCTCATGATACACTGTGAGTTTACTGTTTCAGATTACAGTGCCCGTAGCTGGGCTGTGACATGGCAGTTCCATTCACTTAGAATGGAAGAACACAGAACAGCAGTAAACTTTGAGAGGCCTCAGTGAAAGTATCATTCAATGTCCTGCAGTGCCTCTTACAAATGTGTTTCCTGCTGATGTTACACATTCTGTGAAAAAGATTCCACAACTAGCAGCTCATTGCTGAGAAAACAGACACTCAACTTTGATCTGCTTCTGTTCCTTCTCAAGTTACTCCTCCCATATTCCAACCCTCAGCTAGTAAGAGTATCACATTTCCTGCTCTGTAAGGTTTAGCTAGTCAGTCAGCTTTGCATGACAATACTCAGCAGATTAGCTCCCATTCTGCCTTGTGTGCCAATGAAAGTGTTCCCTAATATTTCTTCTTACTCCTGTCATCTGAACAGCACTTTTACCAATCCATAATATAAAGGGGTCTATTCCTCTAAACGCACCTGAAACACACACACATTACAATTCACCTCAGCCACTGACACACTTGGCTCTGTCTGCAAATTAATACTCCAGTCATAAAGAATACTCATATTTGCATTGCATTCATTTGCAGTCTTCTCCCTTGTTATTCCTTATATCACTGTCTCCTTATATTTCTGGGTACTGCTGCTTTTGTATACACATATTCATTGGCGGTATGCTTTTTTTTTTAAGCAACTTAATATATTTTCCTTCATGCTCTGCACATCACACTCTCACTGTCCTGAACAGCGTGCGTACTGATGTTCATCATGTTACCCTGTTGCAGTCATCACACTTGGGTTATCCTGCCGTCAGGCGGTCCCGCAGTCAGCCCGAATTCCAAAGTCATGGTCCGGCGTCGGTTGCTGTCGCATCTTCCATGACGTCAGTGCGCCAGGGGTATATAAGAGGCATCCAATGCCATTTTCTTCAGTCTTTCTTGCTGCGCGGTGCCCGAAGCAGAAGCAGTTCGCAAGTGCCGGTAGGCCGACACCTGAGATTTTCGAATCGAATTTCAGTCAGAAGTCTTCAAAGCTAAGTACCCCGTTGGGGAACCTTTTCTTGCCTCAGTCCGATGTCAGAAAAAGTTAACAATTGCATTTCTTGTGGGAAGCAAATACCTCATAAGGACTTTCATTCTTATTGTATACCTTGCCTAGGCCCAGACCATAACGTCACTGGCTGTCGGTTTTGTGCTAGGTTCAGTAAGCGAACTATAAAGCGACGCTTTGATTTTGCACGACACTACTTCTGTAGGAAATTTAATTACACTATGCCGTCGGAGCAACCGACTACCGGCGTGCTAAAAAATGCAAAGATAAAGACAGGCAGCCTAGATCCAAGCCAGACTCCGAGCCCTTGGCTGGGCTGGTCGCCGGTTCTCCGGTTTTCAGTGAGGCGCATACGCAGCCCCTGACGACTGCAGAATTGGAACCCCAGACCGCTTCGGATTCTCAAGCAGAGAGTTCTAGGCCGACGCAGCCATTTTCTTTAGGTCCTACCGACAACTTCGCAGAAGGAGAAGCCAGTGCTGCGGAAACACCTTCTGTTACAGAGGGTGTTTACTCACCATAAAATCTTATGCTAAGCTTAAGACCGACTAAGCTTAAAACGCCTGTAAAACCAAAAATGACTGCACATCAGTCTCCAGTTCAAGGCCCCATGCCTAAGAAACATATGCTTAAAATGGCGGAATATTTGATTTCTTTAATCAGGGATTCCCAACCCCCCAGACAAAAGGCCTAGACAAGAGGAGGATTATGCCTCCTCTGATCAATTGTCTATTTCCTCAGGCTCCTCTGAGGAACAGGATTACTCCTTTCCCCCTTATGAAGATTCTGATGCTGAAGATTCCATTCCCTCAGCTTCTCCCCCTGAAGACTATTCCTTTGGGGAAACTTTACATACCATGAGGGAACATTTCCACTGGGAAGGTCAGGACTACTCAGACTCAAAGAAAAGGCTCCGAGAGTTCCTTTTACTCCTCCAGCACAGACCACTTCCTATCCCTCCAGGTTTAGACATTGTGGATGATGTTTACTTAGAATCTAGTCTAAATCCGGATTCTCTGCCTCCTGCTCCAGCCAAACCAGATAGATATTATAGAGTGCCTGAATCTCACAAATTCCTTTACAAAAGCCCTGTTGCTGACCCAGAGACCATCTCCCCGGGTCCCAAAGGGGCTAAGGCTTCTATGGCTAAAAATCCTGTACCCTCTGAAAGGGACTCAAGAGCACTAGATAGGTGGGGGAAGAAGGTTTACACCTCAGCTACTCTAGCTATGAGAGTACTAAATTGTCAATTTCACATGCTGAAATACCAGCAATTCCTAATGTCTCAAATGAAACAAAAGATGAGCACGCACCCTCAACAGTCTGAATTCAAAGAAATGCAGGATCTGTTACATGCAGCTGAACAGGTGGGCAAACATACTTTACAATGTGGATTTGATTCCTTGGAAGCTTCCTGTAGAGCAGCTGTTACTGGGTCTGTTATACGTAGGCATGCTTGGTTAAAGGAACAAACTCTGCCTGATCATGTTAAAGCAAAGTTACTGGATGCACCCTTACAGCAGGATGTTTTATTTGGGGTTAAAGCAGAGGAGGTTTTAAAGAAAATGGAGGATAAGGCAAAATCTATGCAGACGGTCAAAGATTTCTTACAGGTAAAACTCCACGCTTCAGCAGAAATTGGCCAGCAAAAAATTGGTCCTTTCCAGCTTCTGACAGACTACAAACGCCCAAGGGGCAGAGTACAAGCACAAATCCCTTACAAACCTCGCCAATGGGGCACTGCAACACAGAAGGGAGGATAAGACGGGTCCCAAACTACTAGAAGACAAACACAGTGACTTAAACCTCAAACTGCCAAGCAAAAAACTCTTGGCAGCTCCCTTGGGAGGAAAATTAGCATTTTTTATAGACAACTGGCACATCGTCACAAAGGACAAATGGGTCCTAGACATTATCTCACAAGGATACAGATTACATTTCCACACCTTGCCAAGGATAAAAGGAATGCCAAACTTGCCACAAAATCAATGGGCAGAGGCACAAAAACAAATTATAGCTCTCATGGACATGAGAGCCATTCACCTGGTACCTACACAGGAGCAAGGCCAAGGATTTTACTCAAAGCTCTTTCTAGTCCGCAGAAAGGACAATGCTTGAAGACCCATTCTGGACCTTTCAGTTCTAAACACCTTCTTGCACGTACCCAAATTCAAGATGCTAACACTACAGCAGCTTCTTCCCATGTTGGGCAAGAAAGCTTGGCTAGTAACGTTGGACCTCAAGGAGGCATACCTGCATGTCCCTATCAGACAAAATTGCAGAAGATACCTCCGTTTCATTGCAGGTTCAACCCATTACCAATTCTCTGCACTGCCCTTTGGCTTATCTACTGCACCCAGGGTCTTCACAAAATGCCTGGCACCAGTAATTGCATACTGCAGACAAAGAGGAATTCAAATATACCCATACCTGGACGACTGCCTCATCCAAGCAGAAAGCAAGGACATTCTCTTACGACTTCTGACTTTTGTAAAACACCTTCTAAGTTGCCTAGGGTACACAATAAACGAGAAGAAATCAAAACTAGTACCCTCACAAAATATGACATTCCTGGGTGCCAGCTTGAATGCAACGGTCCAGATGGCTTATCTGACGCCAGACAAACAACTACAACTAACTCAATACTTCAAAATAATGGCAACAAAGACCCAACTCCCTGCAAGAAAAATTCTGCAGGCCTTGGGTGTCATGGCATCTTGTATACTACTAATACCATTTGCAAAACTGCATATGAGGAAATTACAATGGAACTTGGAAAAGCGTATGATCTCAACACAGCCACAGCTTGGAAACAATGATACCTCTCATTCCCTGCCTTCAACAGGAGTTTCTATGGTGGTCACAGGCATGTCACCTCAACAAGGGTCAGCCTTTCACCTTACCCCCAGCCAGCCAAATTATGACAACAGATGCATCGGACTATGCCTGGGGGGGCACACATGGCAGGACGGTGTGTTCAAGGCATATGGACTGCAGATCAAAGGAATCTGCACATCAATCAAAAAGAAATGCTAGCTGTACAGAATGCTCTGACAGCATTCAAGGACCTCTTACATCCAGGACTGCTTATAATAAGGACAGACAACACCACAGTAATGTGGTACATAAACAAACAAGGGGGGGTACACACTCCTACCCTCTATGCAGGCAAGCAATGACCTTGTGGAACACAGCACTGGCTTGCCAAGTTCAATTACAAGCTCAATTCCTGCCAGGAAAAAAGAACACATTGGCAGACGACCTAAGCAGAAACATCATGGATCCCAACGAGTGGAAACTGGATCCACAAGTCTTTGCAATGATAACTAAAAATGGGGGCGCCCAGACATAGACTTGTTTGCCAACCCCAAAAACCATCAGCTTTCAAAATTTTGCACAAGGACATTTCACCATCAAGCTTGGAAAGTGGACGCACTCTCATTCAGTTGGAAAATGCTGACAGTATATGCCTTTCCTCCATTGCCCCTTCTCACAAAGGTGCTGCTGAAAGTCAGGATGGAGAGACCTGAAATGATACTCATTGCCCCGGACTGGCCACGCCAGCACTGGTACCCACTACTAAGGAACATGGCCCAGGGCCCACCATGGATTTTACCACAAATTCCTCAACTACTCACACAGCAAGGCAGATTCTACACAGCCAGCTCAAAGCCTTAAATTTGGCTGCATGGCACATAACCTAAGCAACCAGCCAGCCCCTCTTTCACAAGCTGTTATGGATGTCATTCTCGAGGCCAGGAGGCCCAGCACCAGGAAAGCCTACTCAGACAAATGGAAAAGATTTTGCGCCTGGAACCAAGCTAAAGGCCAAAGAACCCTTCAGCTGGACATGCCTCAGATTCTACAATATTTAACTGAGATGTTACACAAAGGACTTTCTTTTTCATCTATTAAAATCCACGCCTCAGCTATTTCAGCTCACTACAACACGGATCCTCACTTATTTTCACATCCACTTCTAAGGCAGTATCTCAGAGGGGCAAAAAACATTAGGCCTCCCAGGAGAGCGCCAACACCAACTTGGGACCTAAATTTTGTTCTGGAAAAACTTACACTGCCACCTTTTGAGCCAGCTTTCTCAGCTGACTTAAAGTTTATATCATGGAAGACTGCCCTGCTGCTAGCAATTACTTCAGCCAGAAGAGTCTCAGAGCTACAGGCACTAATGGCAGTAGAGCCTTTTCTCAAGACAGAGTTTCTCTACGAACTAACCCCTCCTTTACGCCAAAGGTGGTATCCAGGGTGGTTCTAAATCAAACCATCCACTTAACCACCTTCTTTCCAAATCCACAGAACTAAGGAGAAAGACTCCTGCATTCCTTGGACATACACAGGCAACTACGTTACTACTTGGACAAAACTAAGGCTTTCAGAAAATCTGACCAACTTTTTGTATCGTATGCTACAGCATCACAAGGAAAGGCTATCTCAAAACAGACCATTTCCAAATGGATAGGACATTGCATACGTTTTTGCTACACCCATCATGGAAAACCAGTTCCTGCTAGCATAAGGCCCCACTCCACCAGGGCAGCAGCTACATCTACAGCCTTCCTCAGGGGGGTGCCAACCAAGGATATTCTGGAAGCTGCAACTTGGAGTTCAGTACACACCTTCACCAAACACTATCACTTACCACTTTACTCTAAGACTAGAGCTGGCTTCGCCACTGCAGTTTTGCAGGGCCTTCTAGCCCCCGTCCTTTGCTTTGGGATTATACCCAAGTGTGATGACTGCAGCAGGGTAACACGATGAACATAGTACAGTTTTGTACCTACCATAAATGTAGATGTTTGAGTGTGTACCCTGCTGCAGTCCAGGTTACTCTCCCTCCATCCCCTCTGACCTAACTAAAACCTTTCAATACCTTAAAATCTGATACAACCTTTGTGGTGTATTTGCTTATAGCTCGAGGGATGTGTTGTTTGTGCTAAGCTTTTATTATTGGTACTACCTACTGACCAGCTTTTGGGAGGGCACTTGACATCTGGGGCAGGAAAAACTGAAGAAAATGGCATTGGATGCCTCTTGTAAACCCCTGGCGTACTGACATCAGGGAAGAAGTGACAGCAACCGACGCCGGACCAAGACTTTGGAATTCGGGCCGACTGCAGGACCGCCTGACGGCAGGATAACCCAAGTGTGATGACTGCAGCAGGGTATACACTCGAACATCTACATTTATGGTAGGTACAAAACTGTACTTTCTTGTTCAATCTCAATACTGTTGTCCATTGCAGGCTGCCACAACAAGTTTCTGTACTCGCTGATCTCCAAGCTTTCACACATTTCCTCAAGAAACTAGGTAAATCAGTCTACCTCCAACAATATTGTTTATATTACAGTAATTTATGTAACTGTGATAGTTGCATTTTTTACAACAGGGATCAAGCTTGAAAGGCCATTTTGCCCAAAAACATCCACAAAGAAAATGTGATTAGAACACTTAGTAGAGTTATGCAAAAACATCAACTCGTGTACCATAGGGGGTGGGCTATGGCTTCATAAAAAAGGAGCAAAGATCAAACTTTGGGTTTTTTAAATAGCTGAGCTGGAACATCGAAGTACAGGCAGTCTAGCTAATGTACAAACTTCCCAGGCATCAACACTGCATAAAGACAAAGATTATAAGAGATTCTCTAAGGTTAGAAGTCTGATCATTTATGCAGATAAGACACCTTTTAGTTATCTTAGCATCTATATGTGCATAACTTGTGAAGCCTGATGAATAACAATGACTCTGGCTTTCAGTACAGGAAGGGGCCAGCTGAGCTAACAGGAAACGTGCCGAGGAGATGAATTCATTAGGTAGACATCATGACTCCTCAGTGAATAACTTCAACTGACTGTTGAGCATACTAAAGAATAGTCAACAAAATCCTCTGCTCCTTGCATCAGACCACATAGTATCATTTGGATTCTAAGTACACTTAACGCCACTATGTAATCCACCAGGTATGCACAGTTACTGATCTGATGAAGTTCGTGATTTAACTGAATGGAAAGCGCTTCATTAAATATTTTGGAATCAATTTCATTGTTTTGGTGTTGACTGCTGCCTAATTTTTGCATTTTCCTGTGAATTTCAGAAGGATCTCTAATCACTGGCAATTGGCTGAGTACGGTTAAGGGTAAATTATAACACCTCAAGTCATGCGTCTAGTGCTCCATTTTCTACTACTACTCTGCTCGGTATATATTTTCAAAAAATTGCCTCCTTTTGTGACATTACCATGCTTCATTTTTTTTTTGGTGAAGTCAAAGACAAGAATATGTTAAATATGAATTCTCTTGCTTACTCCTATTACATTTCAGCCAGTAGCAAAAATATAAAAAATAAAGGAGCTAAGAAAGAGGTTGCATTAGGTTTGAAGGCACTACACAAAGCCTTTTAAGTGACCCCTATTGGTTGTGTGCCTGCCATAATGCTCGGCAGCCATGGTTCAGATAGTTACTGGTCGTCCGGTGTGTAGTTGTCCAGCGCTAGTTACCTTGGATAGCTCTGTTTAGCGAAAGCTGGACCATAAACCAATGAAACTGCCAAACTTGAACTGAGAATTGCTACACAGTGTAGGTTTCTGAACAGGATGCGGCAGGGAAGTGGATGATATTGATGGTAATTAGGAGGCTGGACATCTTATGTATCCAGGAGACAAGATGGAAGGGCAGTGCAGCCAAGCCACTTTGCTTTGGATACAGAGTCTACAGTTCAGGAAGAGGAAAGCTAGGAATGGTGTTGGAATGTTGATGAGAGAACGGCATCAGAAGGTAGCGAGGGATATAATCAGAATTAGCCACAAACTCATGGCAATCAACTCCAGGGTAATGAAAGATCACTATTCATAATCTCAACCTGTGCCCCACAGCTGGGTTGTGATACTGATGAAAAGACTGCATTCAGACAGCACTTGGAGGAATGACTAGAGAAAGCAGGACAACATGAATTGGTGTTGATAATTGGTGACTTGAATACACACATTGGGACAGACAGAACAGGAGATGAGGACTGCCTGGATCCACATGGATGGGCTAACAGCAATAATGGAGAGGCCCTTCGATATTTCTGTCTGGCAAATGTCTTGACAGTAGCCAACACAAATTTCGTAAACACAGACATTCACAAGTTCACATTAAAGAGTGGCGAATAGGCAACTCATGTAGACTTCCCCTAGTAAGGAAAGGGTACGAGGGTATAATCAGTGATTGCAAAGACTTCCCCAGCCTTGCAATTGTCCCACAGCAGAAACCACTGCTTGCCACACTCAGCCGCAAGCAGTGTTGAGAGCGGACTCTATGGTCAAGAGAGAACAGTCTCAAGACCTGGTAATTGACTGTACAGAAGTTACAGCAGTACAAAGAATTACTCAGGGCTCCAGCACACCAAGTACAGGAGGAAATAGGTGTGGTTGAAGAAGAATGGCATCTTCTCAAAACAGCATGTGTGAAGACTACAGAGCTGATATGTGGCAGAGCCAGGTATGTTAATAAGGTACATGAGGAGAGTGGGTGGTGGAATGCAGCATGTGGAAGAGCCAGGTATGTTAATAAGGTACACGAGGAGAGTGGGTGGTGGAATGCAGCATGTGGCAGAGCCAGGTATGTTAATAAGGTACATGAGGAGAGTGGGTGGTGGAATGCAGCATGTGGCAGAGCCAGGTATGTTAATAAGGTACATGAGGAGAGTGGGTGGTGGAATGCAGCATGTGGCAGAGCCAGGTATGTTAATAAGGTACATGAGGAGAGTGGGTGGTGGAATGCAGCATGTGGCAGAGCCAGGTATGTTAATAAGGTACATGAGGAGAGTGGGTGGTGGAATGCAGCATGTGGAAGAGCCAGATATGTTAATAAGATAGATGAGGAGAGTGGGTGGTGGAATGCAGCATGTGGCTGAGCCAGGTATGTTAATAAGGTACATGAGGAGAGTGGGTGGTGGAATGCAGCATGTGGAAGAGCCAGGTATGTTAATAAGATACATGAGGAGAGTGGGTGGTGGAATGCAGCATGTGGCAGAGCCAGGTATGTTAATAAGGTACATGAGGAGAGTGGGTGGTGGAATGCAGCATGTGGCAGAGCCAGGTATGTTAATAAGGTACATGAGGAGAGTGGGTGGTGGAATGCAGCATGTGGCAGAGCCAGGTATGTTAATAAGGTACATGAGGAGAGTGGGTGGTGGAATGCAGCATGTGGCAGAGCCAGGTATGTTAATAAGGTACATGAGGAGAGTGGGTGGTGGAATGCAGCATGTGGCAGAGCCAGGTATGTTAATAAGGTACATGAGGAGAGTGGGTGGTGGAATGCAGCATGTGGCAGAGCCAGGTATGTTAATAAGGTACATGAGGAGAGTGGGTGGTGGAATGCAGCATGTGGCAGAGCCAGGTATGTTAATAAGGTACATGAGGAGAGTGGGTGGTGGAATGCAGCATGTGGCAGAGCCAGGTATGTTAATAAGGTACACGAGGAGTGGGTGGTGGAATGCAGCATGTGGCAGAGCCAGGTATGTTAATAAGGTACACGAGGAGAGTGGGTGGTGGAATGCAGCATGTGGCAGAGCCAGGTATGTTAATAAGGTACATGAGGAGAGTGGGTGGTGGAATGCAGCAGACCAGGAAGTCCTCCAACGAAAGGAGGACGACAACAAAAAGAGGGAGATCGAAAATACCACCCAGCCTAGGAAGAACTAACAAAAAAAAAAGGTAAGAAAGGAGTTGCAGTAGTGAAGAAAAGAGCATTTGAGGCACTCTAGCAGCTTCTGGTAAGAGACTCAGTAGGTGGCTCAGAGACAGAAAGATAAGACAGTCAGACACGCTTTATAAAGAGATGCCGGCAAACAATCTTCTCCCCAGTCCGCAGTACATCAAATGCAACCAGAAGTAGTATTGAATTAGGACAAAAAGCACACAGATACAAGCTATGTAAGAGAAGAGGAGGAGACCACTCTACAAGAAATAACAATACCACTACGGATAATGAAGTCAGGAAAGCAGCAGGCTCAGATGAGGACAAAGCAGATATGATAAAGACGCTGGGTCAGAAGGAATAAATGACATCTGAGGGTATTCCTAGCAGTGTGGAGAGAAAGGCGTATCCCAGATGACTGGAAAATAAGCATACTTGTGCCAGTGTACAAGAACAAATGGGATGCCCACAACTGTGAGCAGTACAAGAGGCATCAGTCTCCTGTCATACTGGTGTATTAAATTTATGGAGTCTGTCACTTAAAAATGGATATGCAGGGCAGTAGAATTTAAGGTGGGAAATGAGCAGTTTGTAATCGGATCAGCATGCAGCACAACGGATCCGATGTCTGCATTGAGACAGTTGAGAAGAAGCTACAGACAAGGAAAGAGTCGAAGTACTCATTCCTATACTTGGTGAAAGCAAGTGGGCACGGTACCAGGGAAATTGATTTGGGCAGTACTGCATTGTGTCTAAGCCCGAGAAACATTGGTACAGTTAGTACAGGCTATGTACAAAGACGAAATGAATCAAGTACGAACCATGTTTGGGATCACAGATGGGTCAGTCGATGCACCCATAAGGGGAGCAGTGTTTATTGTCTAAAGCAGAACAGGTTTTATAACGCCACAAATGGCCAGTCACTACTACAAACGTTAAGTTTGCCAGCGGAAAGTTAACCAAAAACCAACTTTAAAGGGTGTTAGAGTGAATGAGGTGATGCAGGTATAAGTGGTGCAGTTCCCTGGTTAAAAACGACATTGCCCACATTTTGTATTGGTCATGCCTTTTCATTTACCATAGCTATATTTTTTCTTGTGACTGCCATCTGTTTGAGGGCAATTCATGATGTGCTGTAGCATTCCACAATGGTGGTGTACCAGGTGGAAAAAAGAATTTAAAAAGGGCATTTATGTTTCAGTTCGTACCAACATAAATAGGACCGACAAACTACAGTTACCTCTTAATTGCAAATCCAAGTAGCTGACATCAGAAAGATTTGTCATGAGAATTTTTTGCTTGCATACCACACCAACAGCAGCCCTGGAATGACGGCTAAGATTTTCAGTGACTGAGACTTTAAATGGAAAGTAATGTTGTGCATAGGTAGAGGAAGCTATTACATTTGAGTCATTCTTGACATGTGCAGTACTCCACCTTTACTAACTTAACACATAGAAGTAATGTTTTTCATTTTATTTTGTAACTGAATACTCTCTTCTTCATAAAGTGAAGGACCAATGCACGAGTTAAAAAAGCTGCACAAAAGTGTCTGTGTGTATTAATTTATATACCTGTGCCCGAGATCCATTAATTACTATTGACATCCGTTACTTATTAAAGCCTGTAGTCAACTCTGTTTCTTAAAAAATAGTTACTAATAAATACCCAACATAACTCCTGCCTTCTTCTCCCCCTCTCTATGCAACTTTCTCTACAAAACAAAGTAACACTACGTAATCAGTATGTTGTCCTCTTAGCTCCTGCCACCATAGTGTTTTGCCTGACTTACCTACCTGGAGTCTTCTCCTCTCTATATTTTACACTATAACTTTTCCATGTCTTTCCACTTTCTTTCTTTTTCCTAACTGGTGAACTCTTCTCTCATTTATTCTTACTTCATCTATCATCCTATGATTGCTGATAAGTGGCTGCACTCTATGTCTTACAAATGGTACATTTCTTTTTTATCCCGTTTTTTGCTTTTTTTTTTACCTTATATTCACCTTTA